>NC_069500.1:627654845-627869845 GCF_027579735.1 Bombina bombina
AAGGAATAAAATGAGATGACTGCCAAAGCAAAGCTCTATCTGAAATGACACTGTCACCAAAGGTTTCTCTAACCTGATCTTCATTTTGGCTTATCATTTTCAGAAACTGTAAAATGGCTTTCGTGGTCTGAAAGCGTACCCTGGGTTGCAAGGGATTGATTTGGTTGCCAAGCGAAAATGGCCTACATTAACCTGCCACAGATATCTAAATATGTTGATAGAAGTGTGCTGTGGAGAAAATTATCTTAGAAATAGTCTGATCTCTTATTCTAAGCTGCAATTTCAAAGTAATGTGATTGGTGCATTGGGTATGTGCTCTTTTTTTTTTTAAAACATAAACAAACCTGTTTTTTTTTTTCTTCTGTTCAACAAATGACTTTAATGCAAATCAAGTGATAGCCCAAAACTACATAGAGTGTGAATATATTTCTCAGTGAGCAAATGGTAAACAGACTCACATTTTAGAAGAGCAAAATACACACAGAAACAATCACATACCTAGGTTTACTAGGCAATTTCATTTATGCAACTGTATTAACTATTTACTATGAAAAAAAAAAGAAAACGAAAACATAGATGTGTATGTCAAGTTGTTGAAAAAATACAGGGCATTCAACTGTAAGCAAAGGCTAAATATACTGATATATTTGAAGTAAAGATTAGCTTGAGATATGCAGATCTTTACATTTATATTAGTTATTAAAATAAATGTAAAGTATACAGTATCCATAAAGCCTTTTTTTTTTCCTATCAAGTAATGGACTCTGCCATGTTGAAACTTAGGCGTCCCTAATCAAATCTCTGCTTCTGAAGACAAATAACAAGTTCCAAAGTGGCTGTGTTTAAAGTAGCTAAAGTTCCTTTAGCATTCTTATAAGCCACACTGCCATTGTTTGCACACTTTATCCAGCCCTTATTGTCCTCAGCAGACTGAACTGGAAAGCATACAGTTTTCCGACTTAAGGTACAAATAAATAATAAAAATATATTACAAATGTATGTTTTACTACCTCAATTAAATATTTTATAATATATATCAAAGTGTTTAATGTCAGGTTAACAATAACAGTTTGAAAAGATTTTTGTTATTTTGTTGTTGTTATTTGACTACCAGTGCACAGTGTTTACAATTTGAATATAGAACAAGCCTTACATGTTTTAAAATAATTTAAAAAGGTCAGTTGTTTGTTAAATTTTGATTATTTTTCAATTCAGGGACATACCACCTTCTTAAAGGAACAGTAAACACCTTAAAATATATAAATATAACATATTTAGTCATGTATAGTGACACAACTTTGTTTTTTATTATTTATTGTGCCCCCTTTTCATGTAACTTAACTCTTAAAACTGAGCAATATCTAATTTTTAGAACGTGAAATGAAATCTGTCCCTAATTGGTGTCTGATAAAGTAAATTAGAGACAGCTGTGTAGCAGGGTTTGCCTGAGAAGTCAGCAGGGTTTATTTCAACTTCATAAACAATGTACTTTATTCTAACTTTAGCTAGCCTTGTGAGTTGAGGACTAAAGCCCAGGTTGGCTCCCCAAAATAGGAAAATGGTTGCTGGAGTTTGGTTACTGAAAAATAATTGCAGTCGGATGTTAATTTGTTTTAAAAAAAGACTTGGTTGTTATGTTATTCAATAGCAACACAACATAACTCTCTTGTAATTACATGTTGTTTACTTTCCCTTTAAGTATTTTGTCTTATATCATTTACTGTGGCTACTTAGAGGCAGATATAAATTAGTTCATTCACTGATCAAGCAATTACTAAAAATAATGCTGCAGGGACTGAGCTCTAGTTCATGCAATGTGCTCTGTATCCTTTATTGGTCTAAAAAAACAAAAAAAATCTTTTGACTTAAATTATAGTGATGTCGCGAACCTAAAAATTTGGGTTCGCGAACGGCGAACGCGAACTTCCGCAAAAGTTCGCGAAACGGGCAAACCTGGTGAACTGCCATAAACTTTTATTAGAATTTTAAAACCCACAGGGACTCTTTCTGGCCACAATAGTGATGGAAAAGTTGTTTCAAGGGGACTAACACCTGGACTGTGGCATGCCGGAGGGGGATCCATGGCAAAACTCCCATGGAAAATTACATAGTTGATGCAGAGTCTGGTTTTAATCCATAAAGGGCATAAATCACCTAACATTCCCTAAATTTTTTGGAATAACGTGCTTTAAAACATCAGGTATGATGTTTTTATCGATCAGGTAGTGTAAGGGTTACGCCCGCTTCACAGTGCGCAGTGTAGGTGATAAACCTGCCCTGACCATGCTTTGCAGACCAGGTATCAGTGGTCAGATGGACCCTTGCCCCAACACTGTGTGCCAGACATGCCATTTATAGCAGACTTATATGGCTTTAGCTTTGCTTTTTGGTAATTAGAAGGCTGCTAAATGCCACTAAAACACCACACGTGTTTTATGCCCAGCAGTGAAGGGGTTAATTAGGGAGCATGTAGGCAGCTTGTAGAGTTAATTTTAGCTTAAGTGTAGTGTAGTAGGCAACCCAAAGTATTGATCTAGGCCCATTTTGGTATATTTCATGCCACCATTTCACCGCCAAATGCGATCAAATAAAAAAAAATTGTTCACTTTTTCACAAACTTTAGGTTTCTCACAGAAATTATTTACAAACAACTTATGCATTATGGCATAAATGGTTGTAAATGCTTCTCTGGGATACCCTTTTGTCAGAAATAGCAGACATATGGCTTTGCGTTGCTTTTTGGTAATTCAAAGGCTGCTAAATGCCACTGCGCACCACACGTGTTTTATGCCCAGCAGTGAAGGGGTTAATTAGGGAGCATGTAGGCAGCTTGTAGAGTTAATTTTAGCTTAAGTGTAGTGTAGTAGACAACCCAAAAGTATTGATCTAGGCCCCATTTTGGTATATTTAATGCCATCATTTCACCGCCAAATGCTATCAAATTTAGGTTCTTCTCACTGAAATTATTTACAAAACAGCTTGTGCAATTATGGCACAAATGGTTGTAAATGCTTCTCTGGGATCCCCTTTGTTCAGAAATAGCAGGCATATATGACTTTGCGTTGCTTTTCTCGTAATTAGAAGAAGGCATCTAAGCTATTTTTTGGTTTAAAACGCTGGGCAGCACTTGTTTATTGGTGGGTGAATTTAAAAAAATGGTCCGGCATCTAACCTTACATTCTTGCATTTAAAATAAAGATACCAAGAGAATGAAGAAAATTTGATAATAGGAGTAAATTAGAATGTTGCTTAAAATTGCATGCTCTATCGGAATCATGAAAGAGAAAATGTGGGTCCAGTGTCCCTTTAAAAACATACAGCATAAAGCATAAGACCTGCAGACGGGCACTTGTTAATTAATGCTCTGTCAACGCGTTTCGGCCCAGTCTTGATAAAGGCCTCTCTTGTGGGCCGAAACGCGTTGACAGAGCTATGGTGAGCTATTTATTCCTTGATTATTGAATTATAATACAGTATTACACTATTGTTATTATCTCTTATTTTCAGGGTTTGAAGATTCCCTAGGATTATTTTTATCTATATTTTTGTATTTTTGCTTATTTTTATTTTTATTTTCATATTCATTTACTTTTTATACAGCAAATAATTTTTCTACATGGAAACATAACCCCTCCACAAAAGCCCCCTTTTGGGATCACTCTCACTAGTTTGTGCACATACTAATCATTGATTTTTTGTTTTTTATCTTTTGGATATTTCACATTTTTTTGGACTTATCTTCATCACTATTTTGGATTGACTTCACAGATTATTCTTTGTCACCATATTTTGATAGAACCTTTTTCTCATCTACCTTCATTTTGATGTTTTTTAAATGTTTTTTTGAAATGTCCTTTGCAAAGCTTTTTTAATAGAACTTTTGAATTTGCTGGATTTGCACTATTCATTTATACCACGTTTTTGGACAACACTTAAAATTGGGACAGTTTATTTTTTGGATACACATGTGAAAACTTATTTATATCTCTTAACTTTGAGAAGGGATTATTGGACATTATTTACTTTTTATATATCTCTTAACTTTGAGAAGGGATTATTGGACATTATTTACTTTCTATTGTTTTTTATTGTCTATTATTCTCTGATTTATGCCCAACACAACTACATATGAGACGAACTTTATGAGACATTATACATACAGCTTACAAGCAAAACACGCGTGTTTTTTATAGATATTTATGTGTTTATGTGTTTTTACACATTATTTCTTGCCGTTCTGCTAAAATATATTTTAAACGACACCCTTGTTTTATATGTTTAATATGTATTAAATGCTTTTATGTATCAACTGTGCCACTCTTAGATCTTACATCTAGATATCAAAACCTACACATCTACACAGCACAACTACCATAATGTAGCTGAGCTATAGTGCTATACATTTTTTCAGACAGAATACCATATTTTCACACCTATACCGCACCAGACCTCGCCAATATTTGGCGCTCCTTTCTAAACCACGTTTTGACACATATTTTCTAAAAGTGGGCACCTGGGGACCCATTATAGACAGGAGCTATAGGTCCACACTTTCAGCGCTGTAAGAAAAAACATTGAATCTAAAGATATGTATCAGGTATACCCTTGATAAATATGCAATGTGCATTTTAGGGTTGTTTTCCTGGACAGTTAAAGGACCACTAAACACAGGCAAATAGCATAATTAGTAAATGCATAATAAAAAGACATTGCAAAAAAATCTTAGTTTAATTTCAAATGAGTAATAGATTTGTTCCAGACAAATTATAAACTTAGTTTTATTTTCCCTCCCACTGCATCATGTGATAGTCATAAGCCAATCACTAAATTCATATACGTATATTCTGTGAATTGCACATGCTCAGTAGATGCTGGTGCCTCATAAAGTGTGTATATAAAAAGATTGTGCACATTCAGTTAATGGAAGTTAATTGGAAAGTCGATTAAAATTGTGTGCTCTATCTGAATAACGGAAGTTTAATTTTGACTTGAGTGTCCCTTTAAGTTACACATGCTGCAGGGTTTGCAGGAAGCAATATTAACACGCTGTTGGCAGAGCAACCTTGGACTAAATGAAGCACCTAACCTTCTCTGATTTTTTTTCAGAGCTAGAACTTTGTGAATAAACTCCATTGTCTGAAATGAATTTCTTTAATGTACGGTACTCACTCAAGCTGTTATTGGAATCTATTTAGAATGCAATGCTAATAATCAGAGATCTGTAAGAAAAGATCTACCTTCTAAGCCCACAAAATGTAAAATGCAGAAACAATCCCATGGTAAGAATGAATTTGTTGTACTTATGTGTAAGAAACTATTAGGACTTTCATCAATTAAAATAAGCATGAAAGGGAACACAGAACGATCACTTTGCCTATAATTGATACAATTATGAGACTACTGAGCTTATCAAATAACTCAAACTGTTATGAAAGATTATGCATTAATTTGAAGACATGCAGAGATCTGGAAAAACAGTGAGTAGATAAATTAATTTTATTAACAAATTTTACTACATTACCAAAGCATATATTAAGATTGTCTCTATTTCTCTGCATGCCATTTCTTTCAGAAATAAAATAATTATCATTTTCATAGCTGATGCTTTATAGACTTTCATTTCCATAAACAGCCTTCTTATTATAAAGCATCTAATTAATTTACATTAACACATTTTCCATAACAATAATTTCTAAATGCATGGTAAATTAGTAAGCCTGCCTGTGGAGTTACTGGGAGACAGATTAAAGTGGAATGCAAGATAAATGGTGTGTTTTTGTTAACAATAATCATGGCATCTTCTTTAATAAGCAAAATATTTGATTTTAAGGTTTTAGATCTGACTTTCTTGTACTCAGTTTACCAGGGTCGGACTGGGAATAAAAAGCAGCCCTGGAAAAATATGAAGACCAGTCCTATTTTCAGTTGAGTTGGTAGAATTCACAGGCCCCCATTTTTCTTAAAGAGGAATTACTGGGATACTCCTTCCCCAATATTTGTTCAGAATTAAATTATATTACTTTGCATTAAAGGATAGTCTACCATAGAATTGTTATTGTTTTAAAGATAGATAATCCCTTTATTACCCATTCCCCAGTTTTGCATAACCAACACAGTTATATTAATACACTTTTTTACCTCTGTGATTACCTTGTATCTAGGAACCTTCTTCCAGCCCCCTGATCACATGACTGTGACTGTTTATTATCTATTGTCTAAAATTTAGCATTGTTTTGTGCTAAATATTAAATAACCCCCTGTGCCTGAACACAGTGTTATCTACATGGCCCACATGTACTTTCTGTCTCTTTGTGTTGAAAAGAGATTTTAAAAGCATGTGATAAGAGACAGCCCTCAAAGGCTTAGAAATTAGCATATGAGCCTACCTAGGTTTAGTTTAAATTAAGAATACCAAGAGAAAAAAGCAAATTTGATGATAAAAGTAAATTGGAAAGTTGATTAAAATGAAAAGTCCTATCTGAATATTGAAAGTTTAATTTATACTAGACTGTCCCTTTAAATAAAAATGCCAAATTGTTGTTATATACGCACCCTACAACCCAATTGCAGCCATTAATCTCCCTTTTAAATTGTAGCTTTCCAGCCCAAGCTGCTGCAGCCCACCGGGAAATCTCCTAGTATCCTGGTAGGCCAATCCAGCCCTGCAGTTTACAAAGAGCCATAAAAAGGACGTAAAACTACTACAATCTATTGTGTAAGAGTATTTCCTTTTAACACTATTGCTTGTCTGAACCTATATTTTTTAACCCACAAAAAGGGGTGAGGCACATTGTTAAAGACACCTCTGGAGAACAATACATTACTGAATCTGATCTGGACATGACTGGCGATTGTTGGCTAAGCAGATGCTGATGTTTAGGACCAGCAATGTATTGACAATCCAGAGTTAAAAGTATCTATAAGTTTTAACCACTTTGTGGAGGTTAAACACATAACTATTGGCAGGCTAGGTGCAATAAGAAAATGCTCTAATGGATTATAAGAATTTAGGACCTCTGCCCTGCACAACTTTTCATTCAGGGCATATGTTCTGGTTTACAAGTGAAACCTTGCCCATGATATGCAATAAAGGGACATAAGACCCACATGTTTTCTTTCATAATTCAGGATAGAACATAAAAATTGGAAACAACTTTTCAATTTACTTCTTTTATCAAATTGTCTTTGTTTTCTTGTTATCCTTTGATAAAAAGCAGGAAGGTAAGTTCAGAAGTATGCATGTGTTATACATTAGCAAGAGCACTAGATGGCAGTGGAATTTCCTGTCTTGTACTGCTCCAGATGTGCACGCTACCTATCTAGATATCTCTTCAACAAAGAATAACAAGAAAACGAAGCAAATTTGATAATAGAAGTAAATTGGAGACTTTTTAAAAATTGTATGCTGTATGAATCCCAAAAGATTTTTTTTGGGTTTCAAGTTCCTTTAATTCCACATACAGCCCACCCATATCTACCCTTAGCACACCTAATATCTCCCACTGTAAACACACAACTGCTGATGCTCCACCCACAGGTTTCTCTCAGACAGCCCACACCTCCCAGTCTCAGAAGGTTGAGAGGTAGACGAATGTACTGGAGTAGACCCCCAATATCAAAATTGTAGAATTCACTTTAGAGATTACACATGTGCGATTCGGTTCGGTTCGTTTCGGAAATTCGGCAAATTCGGCGATTCGGATCGAACCGAATTTCCGAATTAAAATGTTGCCGAATTTTCCGAATCGATTCGTAAATTCGGATGGCCCTTGGGATTACACTAGTATTATACAGTATGTTAGGTTAACACCTAATATACAGTATAATACTAGTCTAATCCCAACTAACACTTACCGAATTGCCGAATTTCCGAACCGAATCGAACCGAATCAAACCGAATCCAGCCGAATTTCTTCGAATCCGAATGAATCCGAAACAAATACGAAATTAATCGATTCAAAATTTTCCGAATTCGAATCGATCCGAACCGAACTTTGAAAAATTCCGAATCGATCCAAACCGAACCAAACCGAACCGAATTTTTTCGCCATGCACATGTCTATTAGAGATAGACAAAAAAACAAAAAAACTATATGTCTGAACAATAAAAATTATTTATTTTGAAATTCTTATAGAATAGAAGATTACCTGTTATGTCTAAATACAGGAATTTCTGGGGGCGGAGCTTGACCGCTTAGAGAGATGGCCATGTGACTGCATAGCTCCTAGGCCCACGTCTGTGAATCCCGACAAAATTAGCCGTATATAACAAGCAGCGTAGCACCTGACAGAAGGCAAGGCACACCGGAGACCGCAGCTGGAAAAAGAGCCACTGCAAACCACTTACACCTCGGATCTATCCCCTGGACGGTCAGGCCCGCGCACCAGAGTGGATGCGCTGCACCATCTTGGAGGACCCCACACGCATCTAGAACATACGCTAGCAGCAACTGGGACAGTCAGAGAGACAATCAGCCCATGCGTTAAGCTTGTGAAGGTGAAGACCTCATACAGCCAGCTCTCAGTCACCACACTACTAGCCCTAAACTAAGCGGCATTGAACAAACAAGAGCTCATCTGCACTCAGGTATAGGGCGACCTCGCCCTCATACTTATTACCACACTGAGGGAAATACCTAACGCAGGACATTGCTCTACATATAACCTATCTGCCTCTAAAAAAGCTGCATTTTGTGCATTATAGAAGCCACCTAGACTTTAATAGCCTTTAATAGACTTTAATTTATAGCAGTAACGGAGGCATACACTGGAACCGGTAAGGCCCTATAAAGTAACGCAGGGAGACTCTGCACACTGTAGCAGGCTGCTTGGTGTATAATATTGCAGCAAGGAAAACACCCACTAATAACAGGGAGAGAATATAAAACATCACAGAGAGACTTTGACTACCTAATCTACTTGACGTGGGGAATCCCCCAGAAATAAAGTCTGGACATGCCAGGCAGAAGGTCGCATAAGCCAGATAATCTACCTAACATACGAACAATGCAAAACTATTTAAAGCAAACTGACTCTAACCAGCCCTCACCTGCTGAAACACCTAATCAGAAGAATACACAAAAAGCAGACACACAGAACAAATCCTCCCAAGCCACAAACTCTGCAGACTTCACCAGAGATGATTTGAAATCGCTTTGCACCAAAGATGATGTCAAAAAAATGATGTCAAAGGTAAAAAAATGGTATGGGGAGCTAAAGAGAGATCTAACAAGGGTAGTACAAAGTCACAAACCTGGAAGAGACCCACAATACCACTTTCAATGACATTCAGCAGGTGTATCGTTTGGCATACGAACAAGAAGAAACAATACACCACCTACTTGAAAAAGTAGAAGACTTGGATAACCGGGTAAGGAGGAATAATCTCCATATAAGGGGAATCCCAGAGAGCATACAGCAAACGGCATTAGAAGGATGCCTCCAAAGCCTCTTTTGGACCCTCAAGGGAGATGAGGGGGCACCAGATATATACATCGAAAGAGCCCACAGAGCCTTACGCGCCAAACCCCCTCAAAGGCACCCCCAAGAGATGTTATTCTAAAACTTCTGAACTTCAAAGACAAAGAAGACATACTGAAGTATGCCAGACAGAAGAAAGATTTCACACACGCTGGAAACAGAATCCAAATCTTTGCGGATTTAAGCCCTACCTTTACAGAAAAGGAGAGAACTTAGTTATATTACCACGACACTGCAAGATCAAAACATTCAATACAGATGGGGTTTCCCCGTGAGTATCATCGCCACTAAAGGAGACACAACTGCCATATACAGATCTCAGGAGGACCTGCCACGCTTCTGTGAGACTCTGCAGATTACCATCAAACCTCCAGAGCTACATACCCGAGATATAATGGATCACCACATTCTTATGAGAGGAAATTGTTTGCTGCCAGGAGAGAGCCACAGAGACAATGACACCATCCAACCGGCAACTGCCAGCAGTGGCACAGACTCTAGCGGTGTTGCCAACTAGTCTATAACCGCCTCTTGTTGGGACTTTAAATTTTTTCCTAAAAAGGCTACAGGTTGTATGTTTTTCTTTATTATATATATTTATAATTCTTTCATGGGATTGCAGATGTTGGATACTACCCACCTTTCTATTGTTATAGTTTTTTTTATCTGTTATTAGGCCTATTATTTCTTTTACTACAATTACTCAAAAGTTTTTTTTCTTAAATTAGTTTAGGATTGTATTCAAAGTATTTGTATACAGCTTGAGAATTGTAAGACACTGTTTTGCACAGCCAGCACACCCGTAGGGGGTCTCTGTAATTAGATAACGGAAACCCATCCTCCCAACACCTCATTTAAGATTGTAACTACACACATTAATAAACGTCACTATTTACTTTCTGCATCAAACACATAATCAATCGGTCCGCCCTCCAATAATGGCAGCCGACTCTGAGCCTAGCACAAGGCCCCTCATACTAATTTTTATTAACGCAAAGGGTTTGAACAGCCCGGAGAAAAGGTCGGTAGCCTTTAGCCAATTGCACAATGCTTCAGGAGATGTAATTTTTATTCAGGAGACTCACTTTCAAAAGGGGAAGGAGCCATCACTTCTTCATCAACAATATAGATCAACTTACCTGGCATTGGGTAAGGAAAAAAAAAGTGGGGTGGGGATCCTAGGCAGCAATTCAACTAAATACCAACCCACACATACGATAAAAGATCCAAACGGCAGGTACATCATAATCTCCGGCCTCCTATTTAACAACCCTGTAACTTTTGCATATACCTCCCAAACACTGGTCAACATATAGTTTTTAAGCAAGTATCTCAATTACTGCTTGAGCACATAAAGGGCACGTTTTTTTTTAGGTGGGGATTTTAACCTACCACTAGACCCCACAATTGACACCTCCACTGGAATGTCCTGCACACCAAAACAAACTATTAAAGCCATAAACAGATCCAACTTTTAAAACTGCATGACATCTGGAGAACCATGAATCCAAACACGCATGACTACACTTTCTACTCCCACCCACACTGCACATACACTAGAATAGACTATATTTTGACCAACCAATTAGGCCTATCTATGATAAACAACTCCACTATACTACCTCTCACCTGGTCTGACCATGCCCCAGTACAATTCAAAATCACATGGCCATCCATGTCTATATTGCCCTTTATCTGGAGGTTAGATGAAACCATGCTGGATAATCCCTTGACTAGGCTAGACATCGATACAATTCTAGAGCACTACTTTAGGGAAAACACAAACAATGCTATCTCTCCCACTACAATATGGGAGGCCCACAAATGCGTAGTAAGAGGGGAATTTATCAAACACAAAGCAAGAGATAACAGACACAATAGACAATTTTTAAATTCTACGTTAGTCCAGATCAGATACTGGGAAAAGGAACACAAACAACACCCCTCCTCACCCTCTATACTGAAATCCCTCACACAACTCAGAAACGACCTTCATACCCACCTCACAAAAGTATATAAAAAAAAAGCTGCCTTCCTGAAACAGAAGCATTTTGATCTTAATGACTAAGTAGGCTCGTCGCTCGTGAAAGCCCTCAAGCGTAAGCAGTTGAATACACATGTACACACCATACTAGATAAGGACGGCATAACAAACAAAGACAGTAAAAACATAGCTGAGACCTTTAGAATATATTGTGAAAAACTGTACAATCTGATAATAACTATTCTACCTAGTTAAAATAAATACAAACTTGCCTGTAAAATAAAAATAAACCCTAAGCAAGCTACAATGTAACTATTAGTTATATTGTAGCTATCTTAGGGTTTATTTTATAGGTAAGTATTTAGTTTTAAATAGGAATAATTTAGTTAATGATAGTTATTTTATTTATATTTACTTAAATTATATTTAAGTTAGGGGGGGGTTAGGGTTAGACTTAGATTTAGGGGTTAATAACTTTAATATAGTGGCAGCGATGTTGGGGCGGCAGATTAGGGGTTAATAAATGTAGGTAGGTGTCGGCGATGTTAGGGACGGCAGATTAGAGGTTAATAAAATTTAACTAGTGTTTGCGAGGCGGGAGTGCGGCGGTTTAGGGGTTAATATATTTATTATAGTGGCGGCAATGTCTGGTTTGGCAGATTAGGGGTTAGTTTTTTTAAAAAGTGTTTGCGATGTGGGGGGGGGGCGGGGCTCGGTTTAGGGGTTAATAGGTATTTTATGGGTGTTAGTGTACTTTTTAGCACTTTAGTTAAGAGTTTTATGCTACAGCGTTGTAGTGTAAAACTCTTAACTACTGACTTTAAAATGCGGTACCAGTCTTGACAGGAGAGGGTCTACCGCTCACTTTTTGACAGACTCGTAATACTGGCGCTATGCAAGTCCCATTGAAAAAATAGGATACACAATTGACATAAGTGGATTTGCGGTATTTCTGAGTCTGGCCAAAAAAGTGTGCGGTACACCTGTACCTGCAAGACTCGTAATACCAGCGGGCGTTAAAAAGCAGCGTTGGGACCGGCCAACGCTGCTTTTTAAGCCTAACGCAAGACGTTTGTTATACCTTTGCTCTTAATAAAGCGTTTGAAACAAAAATAAATAAATAAATAAAAGCAGAAATTTCTGAAGTAAGAAAAAAAATCTCTTTTACATAAAAAAAAAAAAAAAAAATACCAATGAAATTTGAGATTTTCTCAAAGCTACTTAAATATTTCCCAAATCCCTTTTATCTAAGTCTAGAATTAAACACAGTGGAATCAGTACAAAGCACAGCATGGAAAAGCAGTTTCCCCTTAATGAAAAGAATGTCAATTTGTATTCTTTATTTAAAAGTCAGATCCTGAACATGACTAAGTCTAGTCTGTAACTTCAGTTGAGAGTGTCAATATAATCCTGCAGAGCAGTCGTACTTCTGTTAAATGTATCTTGCTAATATATATCTCAGTACAATAAAAATAGCTATGCACAGGATATATGCGTGGGTTATTAGTATTCCTTACATTTCTAACTGATGACAAATCACTGACTTGCCCAGTCATGAACATACCCATAAAAATAATGTTAAATGTTGACACAGTTTTCTATTTTTATATACTGTAAATAACAAAAGTAGAAATAAACTAAATCCCCCAAAGAACAATTAGAGCAACTAAATACTTCTTGTAAATTTGTAAAACCTTGTATTTTAAAAAATAGGAATACTGCAATATGCAAAATGAATTAGTTAAAAATTAAACATAATTCAGATACAACATGCAGGTTTATACTCAACAAAATGATTTTAAAGGGACATGAAACCCACATTTTTTTTTCCATGATTCAGATAGAGCATTCATTTGAAAATGTTTTTGTATCCTTTGTTGAAAAGCATACCTACTGTAGGTAGGTGTTGATAAAGTTTTCTGTTCTTATATAAATAACAGTGTTTAGAAATAAACAAATCCCTGGAAGAACAATTAGCGCAACTAAATACTTTGTTAAACTTTTTTTTTTTTTTAAAGAATAAGAATATTGCAATAGCAAGATTACCACAGAAGTCAAAATGTAAACATGATTCAGATAGAACTTGCACTTTTTTTTTAATTCCAATGTACTTTTTTTTTTCTAACACACACACTTTACTACCATTATCAAAATATGCATAATCTTTTTTATATGTAAACTGTCCGATGCCCCAGATCCTTCTGAGCATGTGCAAGAGTTCATAGGGTTTATGTATATGCATTTTGTGATTGGCCGATGGCTGCTGTAACATAATACAAGGGACAGGGAAAATGGAATTAACTTTAAAATTTCCCAGAAAGAAAATCTATTACTCATTTGAAATTATTGCCTTGTCTTTTTGTTGATTATATAATTCTACGGTATTTAATGGTCCTTTAACCCTTTCGTGACAGGGTTAAAGTGCCTACATCGGAACAACTGTTCCGATGTAGACAAATTGAAACTACGCGATCATGCATACGATCGCGAGATTTCAATTATTGGATCGCATCTGGGGGGCGTCCCTACAATCCTAGGAACGCCCTCCAGACCGCGATTAAATCCCTGAAGCACAGAAGGCTTCAGGACAGCCGTTAGTTATGACGTTCCATTCCGTCATAACGGCTTTAAAGCCCAGTCTAATTATGACGGAATGGAACGGCATAACGGCTTTAAAAGGTTAAGTATGCTGTTATAGAAAGAAGCTACGTTTTAACAAAATATAACAAAAAGAAGTCAGTTTGACAACAGAACTATTTTTTATTTTAATTGTATGCACTGTCTGAATCATGGAAGTTCCTTTAAGGAATACAAGATTCCCTTGTAATTTTATAGCATTTGTTGGAATCAGAACTAGCAGATCATAATATAATAATAATGATTTAGAATCTGATATTTGGGGGTAGATTTATGAAGCAGCGTATGCTGCTGTTTCCGCGCAAGACTTCTGGCTCGCCGGAAACATAAGTTAAGAAGCAGCGGTAATTAAAACCTCTGAGGTGGCGAACTGCAATCATCCCGATTGGAAATGATCAGGATGATTGACACCCCCTGTGCGAATGTGCAGGGGGCGGCATTGCACAAGCATTTCACCAGAAATGCTTGTGCAATTTTAAATGCCGTCAGCGTATGCTGTTGGCATTTAGCGATGTCAGGCGGACATAATCCGCTACAACAGAATGAACAGATCATGTCTGCCCAACATTTGATAAATCTACCCCTTGGTCTGAGGTTTAGGTTGTTTTAAAGGGACAGTCTACAATATAATTTTATTGTTTTAAAAGATAGATAATTCCTTTATTACCCATTCCCCAGGTTTGCATAACCAACACGGTTATATTAATGTACTTTTTACCTCTGTGATTACCTTGTATCTAAGCATTTTCTGACAGCCTCCTGATCACATGACTATTATCTATTGACTTGCATTTAGTACTGTGTTGTGCAAAATCTTAAATAACTCCTGGGGCATGAACACCATTTTTTACTATATGGCCCACATGAACTAGCAGTCTCCTGTTGTGAAAAGCAAATAAAAAAGCATGTGATAAGAGGCTGTCTGTAGTGGCTTAGAAACAGGCAGAAATGTAGAGGTTTAAATATTATAAAGTATATTAATATAACAATGTTGGTTGTGCAAAGCTGGGGAATGGGTATTAAAGGCATTAGGAAGAAACAAGGAAATTCAGAATTTAGGTTTCTGAATGTCACTGCATTATAGAACGCCTAAGTAAAACAACTACTGTAAAACTATTTGAACTATTTCTATTTTAAAGGGATATAAACCCAACATTTGTATTTGATGATTTAGATAGAACATACAGTTTTAAACAACTTTCCATTTTATTTCTTTTATAAAATTTGTTATCCTTTGTTAAAAAGCAGGAAGGTAAGTTAAGGATTGTGCACGTGTCTGCAGCACTATATAAGGCAGCAGTTTTGCAAAAATCTTATACATTAGCATGAGCACTAGATGGCAGCACTATTTACTGTCATGTAGTGCTCTCCTGACATGTGCATGATGCCTATTTAGATATTGCTTCAACAAAGAATAAAATAAGAACAAAGCAAATTTGATAAGAGAAGTAAATTGGAAACCTTTTTAAAGTTTTATTCTCTATCTGAATCACGAAAGAAAAAAAAATTGTGTTTCGTGTCCCTTTAAAATAAAAAGAGGTGCTCCCATTGTTTGACTAGGAAGGGCTCAGTTACTTGTATATGTAGTTTGTGTATTTGTATGTGTGTATGTAAATATGTGTTTACATGTATATGTAGGTGTACACTGTCACATATGTACATATGTAGTTTGTGTATTTGTATGTGTGTATGTAAATATGTGTTTACATGTATATGTAGGTGTACACTGTCACATATGTACATATGTAGTTTGTGTATTTGTATGTGTGTATGTAAATATGTGTTTACATGTATATGTAGGTGTACACTGTCACATATGTACATATGTAGTTTGTGTATTTGTATGTGTGTATGTAAATATGTGTTTACATGTATATGTAGGTGTACACTGTCACATATGTACATATGTAGTTTGTGTATTTGTATGTGTGTATGTAAATATGTGTTTACATGTATATGTAGGTGTACACTGTCACATATGTACATATGTAGTTTGTGTATTTGTATGTGTGTATGTAAATATGTGTTTACATGTATATGTAGGTGTACACTGTCACATATGTACATATGTAGTTTGTGTATTTGTATGTGTGTATGTAAATATGTGTTTACATGTATATGTAGGTGTACACTGTCACATATGTACATATGTAGTTTGTGTATGTGTATGTGTGTATGTAAATATGTGTTTACATGTATATGTAGGTGTACACTGTCACATATGTACATATGTAGTTTGTGTATTTGTATGTGTGTATGTAAATATGTGTTTACATGTATATAGGTGTACACTGTCACATATGTACATATGTAGTCTGTGTATTTGTATGTGTCTATGTAAATATGTGTTTACATGTATATGTAGGTGTACACTGTCACATATGTACATATGTAGTTTGTGTATTTGTATGTGTGTATGTAAATATGTGTTTACATGTATATGTAGGTGTACACTGTCACATATGTACATATGTAGTTTGTGTATTTGTATGTGTGTATGTAAATATATGTTTACATGTATATGTAGGTGTACACTGTCACATATGTACATATGTAGTTTGTGTATTTGTATGTGTGTATGTAAATATGTGTTTACATGTATATGTAGGTGTACACTGTCACATATGTACATATGTTCATGTCAATGATATTAGGTCAATAATAAACAAATTATATTGTACGTTTAGCATGTATATGTATGAGTGCAATACTTTATTTTAATATGTTTTACATGAGTTTTGTTAAAGGGACATTAAACCCCAAATGTTTCTTTCATGATTCAGACATAGAATACAATTTTAAACAAAATTGCAATTTACTTCTATTATCTAATTTGCTTCATTATTTAGATATCCTTTGTTAAAGAAATAGCAATGCACATGGGTGAGCCAATCACATGAGGCAAATATGTGCAGCCACCAATCAGAATCTACTGAGCCTATCTAGATATGCTTTTCAGGAAGGAATATCAAGAGAATGAAGCAAATTAGATAACATAAGTATCCAACAGCAAATGATGATGCACTTAAAGGGACATTATACACATTTTTTCTTTGCATAAATGTTTTGTAGATAATCTATTTATATAGCCCATAAAGTTTTTTTTTTTTAAATTAATGTATAGTTTTGCTTATTTTTAAATAACATTGCTCTGATTTTCAGACTCCTAACCAAGCCCCAAAGTTTTATGTGAATACGCTCGACTACCTACTCCAGCTTGCTCCTGTTTGTGTAAAGGGTCTTTTCATATGCAAAAGAAGGGGGGAGGGGGGGAGTGTCTTATTTACCACTTGCAGTGGGCTTTCCAGCTACCTTTTCAACAGAGCCAAACTGACAGCTTCTAAGTAAGTTTTTAAACAGTTTTATACTGAATTTTTATTTCAGTATCTGTGCATATTATTCTTTATAGTAGTGTCTATTACATGCAGTTATATGAAAATGAGTGTATACTGTCCCTTTAATGAAGTGAAAGGGCTTTTATTAAAGTGAACAGAAGTATATTAAAAAGTTGTTTAAAATTGTATTCTCTATCTGAATCATGAAAGAGAAAATTTGGGTTTAATGTCCCTTTAAGCTTTCTTTGTAGCCCTAACACTCCGGGTCGTATTTTACCCTAATATCTATCTATCTATCTATCTATCATCTATCTATCTATCTATCTATCCATCTTTTTATCAATCTATCTATCTATCTATCTATCTATCTATCTATCTATCTGTCTGTCTGTCTGTCTGTCTGTCTGTCTGTCTGTCTGTCTATCTATCTGTCTGTCTGTCTGTCTGTCTATCAATAGATCTATATAGATATATAGATACATAGATAAAGATATATATTAGTGCAACATGAGACCTGAAGTAAAGTGTTAGGGCTACAAGAAAAGTATAACAAAAAACACATTTAAAACATATTAAAATAAATATTTTGTAGTGGGAGTAAAGCTAATTTTGTACACTAGTTAATTATGGTAAGGCAGCAAGCAGTTACTGTATTTTACACCTTACTAGCTATATTTACTTTACCACATAAATAAAACTGACTCTTATTCTGATGAAAGCTTTGATTTGAATTAGAAAGATTTTCCCAACCGCTAGTTGATTAGTCAGGTTTATCCAAGGATTGGAAGCAATTTTCGCAATTCTTAGATGTCAACTTGTCAAATATCGAATTGACGGAGTACTTTTAAAACATGTCTTGCAACAGGGAGTCCTGCATGTAAAAGGGAGTCATGCTGGGTGTTTTATTTCAACTCTTTTATAGAGGAACAGTAATGTCACTAATATATTTTATCCATTCTTGTAAGACTGATGTTAGCCTGCTTTTGGGATTTTTATTTTTTATTTTATTTTCTCAGAACATTAATGCAAAAGATGGTTCAAAATAAATAAAGCAAATATTGCTTGAGATATTATGTTACTTTAGTGTTATGGAAAATTAAGCTTTAAAATATAACTAAATGCTATTTCTTTATACAATTAGTAGATGTTGTTTTTCTAGAATGTAGGATACATTGCTGTGTTAATAATAATAAAACATATTTTGCTGATTAAATGTACTTATCTCAATAAATATGTCCATATTATAGTGAAAGAACAGTATCATGTGTATTTGTTGGTGTTATATTTGCCATTAGTAGCTGTTAAAGGACAAGTCAATAGTATCAAAATGGTAAATTGAAATATCAGTAAAGGTGCGTAGTAAATGTGAAATATAAAGCATCTGCAGCTTAAAATTTGGACAAGTCAACGTAAATATTTATAAAATCTTACTTTTATTCTCTGAGGGTTCAATTATAGTGCTATATTCCGACTGCCCCTGTCCTGAGTAGGCTGTACATAGATGTGTAAATTAGAATAATTATTTACCTTTTGCGCATGCGTGCACATACACGTCACTGCTCCATGCGAGCTCATGTAAAAAATGCATGTGACCTCGGCCATATCACCCCTGCTTTAAGCCTTCATTGCTAAAATTTGCCGCTGTTATGAATCCCACGGTTCCAAAACCCCACCCACTAATGGTCTGACCCCAGAGTGAGAGACCCCAGAGACAGGCAGCCCAGAGACTCTAAAATGCTGCTCTTGATGGCGACCTTTTGTGCCTGTCAATCCCACCCACTGAATACTGACCTGGTGTGACCCCACCTACCTACTACCTGTCCTTAGTTGTCTGAGGCGGTCTCACACTCAATTTCTCTGTGTGGTGACTGTGGTCACCCCACAGAGACATTGAGAGTGAGACCAACTCAGACAACTAAGGACAGACAGGTAGGTTAAGAGGATTTAGGCAGAGCGAGCGGCAGTCTGCCTTCAGTGCTACTGAGTCTGACAAACAAACAGTTGCTTTTAACCTAGGCTATTCCAGACTGAGACAGAGACGTATATGCAATTGTGATTGGATACTGGCACCACATGACTTTAGGGGACAAGGAAACAATATACATTTTCAAAACATTGCATCGTTTCCTTTTTTGACTTTTCACTTCCTCGTATTCCATCACATTTTTAGTTTATTCAGCCATTATTAGTAAGTCTGATTGCCCTTCTGTAACGGAGAGATATCAAAGGAAACAGCTAAAGTGTAATGGTAACTGAAGGAGTTTGCCAGAGCTGTGGCTTACTAATAAATTAGGAAGAAAATACCTACAGAGTTGTATTAGTTGGTTTGTCCAATAAAAAGCATCAACACTTGCAGTAGGATCGGATGATATCATCGGAGCATGAAGCTATGTCTCGCTTTCTTATGCTCGCTATATACACAAACATACAACATGCAAGTATACACTTTAGCTATTCCCTTTCTTATCTCTCCGTTACAGAAGATGCTAATGTGATTAGAGCTGGTACACTTTAAATATGCACAATTTGAGTGTGTATAAGTGGGGACAAGCAATTTCTACGATGTGCATGCAAATTCCCAATAGGTAGTTAGCTCTTCTCCTACCAATCAGGCACACAGGTCCGCCGCAGGATCGACAAATCCCTCAGATGAAGCTGGAAATTGTTTGGGTGACGTCAGGGAAGGAAGAATCAGGCGGCCATATCAAAATAGCCAGAGGAGGAAAAGTAGGACTTTTTACTACCAAGGTATATTTAGATAAAAAGTGGGCTACGGTTTGCTGTAAACCTTGTTAATTACTTAATTTAAATAACTTAAAATATTTTTTGGGTTGACTGTCCCTTTAAGGTGCTTTTTTAATGGCGGTATTCTTCCTAGTGGAGTGAAGTGAATGGTTACAAGATAGATGCGGCTCAATTTATTATAATGAGTTACTCACAATTCATGGCTGTGATTTGGGGCAGGTGCAAATCTTTATGAATTCTGCAATTTTTTTTTCTGTGAGATATTATTTTTACAAATGGGTTTTAAATCTAGGTCAGAGTCCACCAGTAAAAATAAATATATTTTTTGATTCAGACAAAAGATAAGTTTAAAATTGCATGCTCTATCTGAATCATTAAAGAAAAAATATGGGTTGTATGTCTCTTTAAAGGGACAGTGTACCCTAGTTTTTTTCTCCCCTTTAGTTTGTTCCCAATGATCTATTTTACCTGCTGGAGTGTATTATATTGTTTACAAATAGCTAATTTACCTTTTTTTGCATTTAAAATAGCTGATTTTGGCATTGGTATCCCTACCTATTCTAAAAGTTTATATACTTAAGTATTGACTATAAAAAGACTATGCAAACAAAGCCAGTAGAAGAAATTACACTCCTAGTGGAAGGTAGGAGAGAAAGGGAATAAAATGAAATTGTTTAATTGTTCTCTTTAAGGACCTGAAATTCAAAACCTTGCTGGCATGGAGAGAAATCACACATTTATGAGATTTTTTTTTTACACTTTGTATTGTAATATAGGGGTCACTGTTTCAAATAAAGAGTACTACATAATAACATAAAAAGTTCCCAAGATACAATTTGTGTTCTAAAAATGGGCTTTGCCATACCGACAAGACTTAATATCCTAAACGGTGAGGTTTTAAACATCATGCTCTAAGTATTGGGCTTTAGTATACAGTATACTTTAGTCAAAAGTAAACTTTCATGATTCAGATAGGGCATGCAATTTTAAACAAATTTCCATTTTACTTTTATCATCAAATTTGCTTTGTTCTCTTGGTATTCTTTGTTGAATGCTAAACTTAGGGAGGCTAATATGCTAATTTCTAGGCCCTTGAAGGCCCCCTCTTATATCTTATTATTTTGACAGTTTTTCACAGTTAGACAGCACTAGCTCATGTGTTATATAGATAACATTGTGCTCACTCCCATGGAGTTATTTATGAGTCAGCGCTGATTGGCTAAAATGCAAGCCTGCCAACGGAACCGAGATAAGGGGGCAATCTGTAGAGGCTTATATGCAAAGCAATGACAGAGGTAAAAAGTATATTAATATAATCGTGTTGGATATGCAAAACTGGGGAATGGTTAATGATTATCTATCTTTTTAACCCTTTAAGGACACAGCTTTCAGTTTGCTCAATTGTTTTATGACGGAAAAAAATCTGTCATATGTCCTTAAGAGGTTAAACAATAATTCTGGAGTAGATTGTCCTTTTAAAGGTAGTGATAATTTTCCTTTCCGAAGACTGTAATTTATGCATCTAGAAATAAAATGATGTGATATACAATACATCATGCGGTGTAATATAGAGGGATTGGCTGTGATACTGTGAAGGTATTTTCTCACAGTCTAGTATCGGACAAGCTGTTAGATGTTATCATGTTGCATTGCATGTGCATTTTGTCTAGTTATCTTATTAATAATAGGAATGTCAGGGAAATTCTCCCCTCACATTGCAGCAGAACATGGTGCCTAGCCTGGAAGTCCCCTGACACCAGAACACAGCCTTTGCTGAGTGATGTTATCATGGAAGCATATAATTAGACATGACATATAGCCAAGAAGCTCCCAAAGGTACTTAATGATCAGCTTAAAGCATATGGATGGCAAGGTCCATCCTAACTCACTGGACCTTCACATATGATTAAAACACAGCATTTTACAGCAGACAAAAACCTACTACCTCTACTGGAAGTTATGTCTTTCTTTTTCTCTTAAAGTCTGACCAAAACCTTAACATTATGTTCATGTTGAGTCCCCCCCCCCCCCCAAAAAAAAAAGGAGAGAGAGAGTCAAATTTCAGACTTCAATATCTGTAAGATGTTTAATGTTAGTTTAAAGGGACATTCAACTGTTGAGTACAACCACAGTATCAGTATGTAAAGCTTTGCATTTTTATACTGGGCACCGTCTTTTTGACATAACTGGCTTTTTGACAGCTGTACTTTGCATCCTGGATTAGCTCACACAATAGAAAGCAGAAGTTACATTTTTGCAGTTTTTTAAAGTAACAAATATTATAAAAAAGCCCTCAGGAATAATATATAGAAATCCTGCTCTGTATTGCACACTCTAAACTAATGTGCATAATATGGCTTGTCAAAAAGACAACAATATCACTGATCTGTGAATACGAACAGCATCTGTCAAAAGGTACAATAATACTTAAAGGGACATGAAACGCAAACATTTTCTTTCATAATTCAGAGAGAGCATACAATTTTAAACAACTTTCCAATTTATTTCTGCAATCAAATTATTGCTTTAATCTCTTGGCATCCTTTGTTGAAGTAGAAGCAATGCACTGCTGCGAGCTAGCTGAACACATCCAGTGAACCAATGACAAGAGGCATATATATGCAGCCATCAACCAGGAGATAGCTGGTGCATTGCTTCTCCTGAGCCTACCTAGGTATACTTTTAACATAGGATACCAAAAGAACAATGCAAATTAGATAACAGAAGTAAATTGGAAAGTGGTTTAAAATAGTATGCTGTATCAGAATCATTAAAGAAAAATTTGGGGTTTCATGTCCCTTTAAATTTCAAGATGGCGGCACCCAGTGTGAAATGGAGAACGTCAATATTCAGCAGTTTTGAATGTTAAAATAAGAGAATAGATTTGAAGAAAGCTGCAGGCAAAAGAGGTAAAACTATAGCGTGACGAGTAGTACCAAGTTATTATAGTTGTACCCAGCAGTTTTATGTCCCTTTATTTTCATCATTACCATTATGTAATACACTAATGGCTGAACCTATAATGTATAAATTCCTGGCAAAAAAACAAATTCTTTTAATATTGAGGTTAGACATCCTCTTGTATTGTTCTCCTAAAGTACAACTTTCCAGCTATTAATGTGACATAGCATTTAGGCTAAACAAAACTACTTTACAATGCCCAGCTGAAAAATGAAAGTAACTAGATCATTCATTAACAAGAGTTTTTCTATAAATCCTTTATGGTCTGTTAATAGAATATTGGCACTGCAGTCTTAAAAGATTTGGTTATAGAATGAGGTTTACTTAGTGGACAGCACTTAAGGCAAATAGTTCCTGTCTCCTAGCAGCAGGTCAATGTACTGCAAATGAGTAAGTTACATAGAGATTTTCTCTCTAGGTTCCATAATTAGGTAAGAATAGCACAAACACTGTGGGATACATTTTAGGAGGTTATTTCTAGAAACCTAAAAAGCAGTGTATTATAACAAGCTTCATCTATTAGTGAGACGGCTTGTGGTGTGCATTAAAGAACTCACTATACAAAATGTGCAATAACCTCATTACCTGTGGTGAACTAGAAATATAGTGTACACGTATACATTAAACAATAATAGCTGTCTGCTAGGCAAAATGCACTTTCATAAGCAGAAAAGTATTAGTTACTAACCTTACTCCTCACAACATTTATTTACAATATAAACAATTTATGTTTGCATCCTTCTCCAATAATAAGCTGGGTGCAGTTTGTTAATTGTTTTTGAATATACATGTACAAAACATGATTTCTTTGTCTGAAATTCGTTTTGGGTGTAGTTTGCAATTAGTTTAACAAAATCCATTTGTCTGCCATTTGCTGTGGTGAAGGTCTTCAGAGGAACATTCGGACAGCAGCTTAAAAGTAAACAAAGTTACAGTGGTAGGTAGTGCTACTGCTAGAAGCCAGCAGCAGCACCATGTTTTTTTTAGTTTTTTTTTAAATCTATTATTTATTTTAATAGGATCAGGACTGTCCAAGAACATACTTATTGGTTGACACAGGAATCAATCAACTGAAGAGGATATTGCTAAATCATTATTTAATAGTACAAATTTGATTACGCTTTTCCTGCCTAAATAGTATAAATGTGATATTTTGAAGCCTTTACATCTTTCAGAAAAGCCTTTTCCTACCTTTAGAGTAATAGTTTTAACTGCACAAATGAATCAATCATCTATTTATTTATTTGCATGCATTAGGTTTTGTTTTTTCATTATAGGGGTGACTCATCTATTGTGTTTGGACTAATGCAATGAATATGGAAAAATTGTCTTTTTTTCCATTTGTCCAATACTAAATGCAAATGTTTACTGCTGAAGCATTCATTGATCTTTCCAAAATCTTCTAATTAGGTAAGACTGTTGAATTTGTGGGGACTGGAAATGCAACAAGAAGGAAAGTCATCTCCAACAATTAAAAATGTAAAAAAACAGTTTTGCTTTTCTTCTTAGTTCTTTGCTTAACTACAAAGTTGAGTGCACAACATTCAAGAAAATGTAATAACAGCCTGTTCTTATCTCATAAAAATCTTCTATCTCGTCTGCACTGAATTTTCAAAATACTACTAAAAAATGCAATGCATGCTGGTTCTACATAAAAAGACAACAGAAACTAATAGTAGTAAGTAACAACATAACATGTTGTTTCACGTTTATGATTAATGGGACATTCACATAAAAACAGAGCATTTATTTTATTCATTAATAGAAAGGGTAAACCAGATAGTCAATGTTGTATGAATAACCCCTATGTATTTTAGATGAGGATACAGTTACTGATTGTAGAAGAGCCTGATGATCGAAAACTCGCTGGCAAAACCTACAAGCTAAAATTTTCCTTTCTATTCTTTGATGGACTTCCCACTACAGAAGAGGCTTCTTAGATAATCTCACCAGAGCAGAGAGATTTAGTTAATGGGGCTCTATGTATGAATGGCTGCTCCTGATTGGCTCACCAGCTGTATCTTCATCTGGAATAGTACAGCAGCATAACTTTGACAACTTTTTTCAGGGGTCAAAAGTACAGTACAATAAAGACAATTGCTTAATATAAAACAAAGTAGAGCATTTATGGTAAAATATAATATTACATGGAATACTAATTAATACAAGATGTAATTAACCAATTTCAAAACCTGAATGCTTTGGTGTACAGACATTTTTTCACTACAGACTACAAACTTTTGAAATATCATAGTACTATTTTTTTTAAAGGGGCAGTAAAATTAAACTCTCATAACTTAGACAGAACATGCATTTTAATCAACTTTCCAATTTATTTTGATTATCTATTTTGCTTTGTTTAGTGGTATCTTTTGTTGAAAAAGCATACTTAGGCAGGCCTAGGAGTAGCAATGCACCAATAGATGCTAGCTGCGGATTGGTGGCTTTACATATATGCCTATTGTCATTGGCTCACCTTATGTGTTGAGCTAGTGGTGCATTTCTGCTCCTTCAACAAAGGATGCCAAGAGAATAAAGCAATAATAATAATAACCAATAATAAGCAATACATAATAAATAATAGAAGTAGCTTAGAAAGCTGTTTAAAATTGTATGCTCTATTTGAATCATGAAGGAATTTTTTTATATTATGCCTTGTAATCTTCAAACACTATAGACAAAGACTGGGAAGACTTTCAGCTTTGGAAATGCAAGCCACGTTGATATTGTTAATTAATGTAAGACGAGGGAACAACTACCAGCATAAATATATGAGAACGTCCTGTTGATCGCTTTATGTAAAGATGGTTTACAGCTTACAGTGACTCAAGGGCAGGGCCCTTTACCCCTATGATTTATGTAAATGTATTCTAGTTATTGTACCCCATATCTGTATACTTAATGTTATAGCACTGTGTAAACTGCTGGGGGTTTATTAATAGACAATTATAACAATAACAATAATAAAAATTAAATAATATTAACTATTGTCCATTTTTAGACTAATACATTATTGCTCTCTCACTATATTCAAAGGTTACATGATTAATATCCTGTAACCTCATTTTATTATGTACACTGCAGTGAAACACATTCACAGTTTTTGTGACAGGCTCTTCTTATTTAACAAAACACACACCACTGTAAATCATCCCCCACAGATCTAGGCCCTGGTTGCATGCCTAGCTAGACATGGGTAATGCTACCAGTGTTCATACTCATTACTGGTTGAGAATCTCTGCTCTATAGCTCAGTGCTATCTTGAAACAACACTCAAAATACATTGATGTGTCTAAATGTCACTATTTCAGCCATATCCTCTGCAATGTTCTGTTGTTTGTCAAGATAACCATGTCATGCTCTTTTGTACTGATCTTTATGATATATTTCTCTTTTGGATCATGCCATACCTATAAAGTAATTAATTTTTCATTACCTTATCTAGTGGAACTTTACCACTAATATCTGCATGAATCTCTCAAATTTAAACCAGTTGTCTCAATAAGTTGTTTTTCTTGTCAAGGTAATACACAGATTTAACTCCCCTATCTCCTCTACATACTTCCTGATTGTTAATGTCACTAAAATTATGATAATCTGAACATACATTTTTTTTACATAAAGTAAAACTAATCTCACATTCTAACTTCAAAATAGCACATAAATATCCATTCGAATTAGTACAAATTGCATTATAGCAACCTGTTATATTGCAGTCTCTCATACCTAGTCACTCATGTTAGGCCATTACAAACTAATCTCAAAGTAATTTGCTGGTTAACTGAGATTTTTTTACATTTTGAATACTGCCCACTAATTCTAAAAATACTCTTTTTAAATGTATATATCTATAATGTGAATCTTTATCTGCTGTTCAATCATATAAAACCCTTAATTAAGGTCTATTTCTTCCAATATCAAATTAATATTCATATCCCTCCTTACAATTTTGGTCACTATTTCTAATTGTCATCCTTATTCATATTTTCCACATGCAATAGACTTTAGAAACAATGTTTTTGAATCTCTTACCATGTGCCTTACATAATCCAAAAGAATACACAACACCAAAGGTAATCTTCAAAATGTTATACTTTTATTTTATCATCATAACAAATGCAACGTTTCGGCCCTCTTGGCCTTAATCATGCATACCAGGAGGGCCGAAACATCGCTTTTGTTATGATGATAAAATAAAAGTATAACATTTTAAAGATTACCGTTGGTGCTGTGGATTCTTTTGGATGCTGTAGGGATGTGGGGTATGCAGTAACCCCCTACCACGTGCACCTACACTAAAAGTGGTGAGAGTTATTGCCAAAGAGTGCTGAGCTCATTGATTGATTCTGTTACCAAGTTCCATAATAATTTCCAACATTTTAATATTTTGCAATAGCTAGTTTATTCATTTTGATTTATCTAACATGATAAAGGATCTAGTCATGTTAAAACCTTGATCAACGTAAGGCTCCTTGTTCTTCTCTTCTCTGAAATTAAACATATATGTATCTGAGTTATGGAGATAATCTTTTACTCTCAATATTAGCTGTGTTCAGTATAAAGCAGTAGACATGTATTAATGGAGATAAAGAAGATAAAAACAGGAAGATCCACTGTATTAGACATCATGGCACATTGCTATTTATCAGATACTGGGAGAGTAGAAATAAAAAAGGAATACATCTTGCAAAATCATTCCTTTTTGAAAACTGATTATATTAAGTACATCATATAGATTGTGTCACTTAATATTTCCAAAATGCCTTCACTAGCCCTCTGCAACATAATCCCTTGAATGAATAATTAGGACACCGCAATTGCAAACATATTTTTTGAGTGTTGCACTAATAGGAATAGAATTCCTTTGGAATGTACCAAAAGATCTAATGTAGGTTATGCATATTTGAATTTCCCAGTTTAAATCTATTATCAAATTTGCTTAATTCTCTTGGTATCTTTTGTTAAAGGAGCAGCAATGTATTACTGGGAGCTAGCTGGACACATCATATGAGACAATGTCAAGCGCCACGAGCCACCAATAAGCTCTTATAGTTGGCTCACCTGATGTGATGCATTGCTGCTCATTAAACAAAGGATACTAAGATAATTAAGCAAACTGGATAATAGAAATATTTTAGAAAGTTGTTTAAAATTGCATGATCTATTTGGATCATGAAAGAATAAAAATGGTTTGATGTACCTTTAATTTCAGGATTTAAAATACATTGCAAGCTATTATTTGATGTATTTTTATTCTGTGTATATTTCATTCTTTCTTAGCATTAACTATCCCTCACTTGACTAACCATGTTGTCATGTGACAAAAGAGGCAAGCAAAAGGGTGTTACACATTCATGGAATTAGCAGATTTATTATTTAAGGGTCAACTGTTAATTTATCCTTGGTGGTTCTACAAATTTAAATGAAAAAATAATTGTCATATAATAAAAAAAATGGCATAAATATGCTGCACTTTCTAAAAAAATGGACATGTTAAGACTGCTGGAAATAATTCAGAAGCAATAGAAATCAGAAATATTACACCGTATTTAACAATAATTAGTATACAGGTTAGGGGCCTGATTAATAGAGAGAATAATTTACTTTTAACAAATTCTAAAGTCTTTTTTTTTTTAAAAAAAACATTGGATATTATCTGAGATATATCATTAAATGTGGTTTTAATTCATCAAGTATTACTTTTTACAGCAATCGCTGAAGTAGAAGGAGGGTTAGGAGAGGGTCAGATCTATTTCTGCAGAAAGATATTGCATAAAGGTCTGGATGTATGCAGATACATATTTTACATGAACACAGAAGAATCAGTGACACAGAAAATATTGTAACATATTAAGAGTATTAGTAAGGAGACTGGGAACTAGAGTAAATACAATTGTCATGTTTAAAGGGGCAATGTACACTAGATTTTTCTTTGCATAAATGTTTTGTAGACAATCCATTTATACAGCCCAATTGGAGGTGTTTTTGTAAAAAATGTTTAGTTTTGCTTATTTTTAAATAACATTGTGCTGATTTTTAGACTCCTAACCAAGCCCAAAGTTTTATATATATATTGATGACTACAGACTCTTGTTTGTATATTAGGTCTTTTTAAAATGCAGGGGAGGGGGGATGGGGGGTGTCTGCTCTTCCTGCTTTCTCATGCCCCTTTCAGTGTGTGTTGCTGCCTAACCTCAGCAACAGTGCTAAACTGGGAGATTTTAAATTAATTTTTTTTAAATGGTTTTATACTGGATTTTTAGATCAGTATCTGTGCATATTCTTCTTAATAATAGAGTCTATTACATACAGTTATCTGAAAATTGGTTAAGCTCCAAAAGAATAAAGTATTTTTTTATGGCAGTTATAAGCATCCTGTCTTTAGCCAGATGCTGCTTAGTGAGAGGATCTGGATATGGATGAAAATTGGGGTATGCTGTCCCTTTAATGCATTAAACAAAGCCTGTAAATCTTACTAAAGGACTCCCATGGGGCTATGTGCCAAGCCCAAATGTTTTCTCTCGGGATTCAGATAGAATATACCATTTTAAACCATATTATATTATGGTTTATATATTATCAAATGTGCTTTATTCTCTTGTTATCCTTTATTAAAGAAGCAGCAATACACTACTGGAAACTAGCTGAACACTTTGTGTGAGCCAATGCCATGAGGGATATGTGCATCTATCAATCAGCAGCTAGCTTTCTGTAGTGCATTGCTGTTCCTGAACCAACCTGGTTATGCTTTTTAATCAAGGATACAAAGACAACAAAGCAAACTAGATAAAAGTAAATTAAAAAGTTGTTTAAAATGTAAATCTCTATCTGAATCATTCATTTTGACTTTACTACTATATTTAAAGGGACAGTTTACACCTTAGTCATCTTGAAGTCTTACCTTACATTAAGCTGCAAATAGCCTCCTGCACCTTGTCTATATCATGCAGCAGAAATGGTAAAAACAATTTTTAAGATGAATATTGTTCCAGGCCACTTTGCAATGGTTACCAAGCTCTGCCCACTGATGACATCACAATCTGGGCTGCATATGACATCCAATCACAAAAGGCTCACTTTTTGGATTCAACAGACTGTTAATGCTACTCAGCAGAGTGCCTAGATGCAGCCCAAATGGTGATTTGATCAGTGGGTAGATCTTGGCAGCCATTTCAAAGTGGCCAGAAACAATATTCATTTTAAAATAACCATTTTACCATTTTGCTGCATGATATAGAAAGGTGTACAGGAGGCTATTTGCAGCTTTATATAAGGTAGGACTAAGATGACTAAGGTGTAGACTGTCCCTTTAAGTGAGGGGCTGAATGCAGTATAAAAGAAGAGATTTAAAAAAAAAAAAAAAATGGTAAAAGATCGCATATAACATACCTCCATAACTTGAGGAAGTGCAATAATGAAAAAGCAGAATATCAGCTGAAGAACAAAACAAAGTAGTCTACCCAAGTGACCTCAAGGCGCAGTGAAATTTAGCCGGGTGTGTCCGGGGCTCTTACACGCACATGTGTAATAGCGCTCTGACAGGCCTGTACATTTTAGAAGTTTTTGTGAGAATCTGTATTAAAATGTAATATTCAATATCTGAATGTTAACGTGCCTTATGCATCATGGGAATGAACCTTAAAATAGATAATTATAGACTATGAATCCATAGACTGTAGGAACACCCACCTTCACCCCCAGTGATGCTGAATGAAGAAATTTATGTGACTTTGCATGTGACAGGATCAAAACATTACAATGACATTATGTGGCATTGTGAAAAATTTCTCATGACATCCCTACTTATGTGAAACACATACTTTGGTTAGTGCTCTTTTAATAGGAGGCACATTATGGTGCATAAATCAATTTAAGCAACACAGGATAAAGAGTAATCTTTGAGAAATGAGAAATGTGTCAGATGGCGTTAGTGTCAGACTAATGCAGGGTTTTTCAAACCTGTACACATACTACACAGGCCAGATTGTCAGGATATCTGAACTGGAGCACAGGTGAAATAATCAGCTGAATAATAAACATAATTTCATGAAAATCTGGTCTGTTAGAGGGTCCTGAGGAAAGGTTTGAAAACCCCAAGAATAATGAGTATGTTGTTGTATAGGTATTGTAAACCCTCCTTAATAAACTGAACATTTTATTGTGACTTTGCTTAAACTGATTATGCTGGCATAATTAGCCTCATATCACTAACCGAAGTATATGTGTCTCACAGACCTCCATTTGTTTTTGTATGTTCTATAATCACCCTAAGGACCTAACAGAAGCCCATTTGGGAGCAGGCTGTATGAAGAGCAATGGAGCTGAATGTGAGGACAAAAATTGTTTCCTATATCCCTACTGATGTCACATATAGCTTGATGTATATGCATAATGCACAATACTGAACCAAACAACATGAATTCATCTGTCAACAAAATACATCATCCCTTTGCACTGATACTGTAATAAGATATTTATATATGACCAATTTTGGTTATCATTATGTACCAAAGTTACAATAAAACACTGCCTTAATGATACTGCACTATTCAATCCTGTAGTCACTGTTCAAACATTCTTTGCTACTGATCTTGCTTGTTCTCCTGCATTGCACTTTATTATCCTGACTTTAGCAAAAACAACTGAACAGAAACATTAACACTGCAAATAAACACATAATCACTGCAACAAAACACTGTTTGAACAGCTGTACTTTTTTAAATTGTGTTTCCTAATAAACTAGAACAAAAACTGCATTGAAAAACTGCCTCTAGGAAAGAATAAACCCTTAAGTGATGTCACTCATGACAAACAGACATGACAAAAACACTACAAAACAAGGGGAGATGTAAGAGTCGCTTCAGTTAGAGTAAACATCACTGTACCAAAACACATGCCAGAGCCAATAGAGTAGCATTACAGTATATTTTAATAAAAAAATAAAAAATAAATAAGCAATCAGTAACAAATTGGAGCTTAAAGTCTCTAAAGTTCAGCTCATTGGGAGACATTTCATATGTTGCTTAGACCAGTGATTGACAACTTCCTAACACTAGGGGGAGTAGAATATAAAGCGCATATAAATAAGCACACAAATAATATGTTCTAAAAATGGCAGTGCACATGGCCAGGTATAGGTGCTACCTGTCTGCTGTTCTTCCCTCCAGAAGGCTCTTTTTAATCATGGCCATATTATTTACCCAACTACTAGAAGTCCCCAAAGCAAAAAACTAGTGCAGAGGACCAGCAGTTGGCCATCCCTAGCTTTGATCATAGAATCCACCAGGATGTTATATTAAATTGTTTTTAGTTAAATTGTGTGATAATGTAATATAACAAATAACATTTGAGATACTAAGTATGATCACAATGCATGCACAGGATTATTTTAAACCCAATCAAGCTTAAGACATCTGCTATTTTTATTCTTTGTGAGGTTGAGTGTTTATGAGCAACTGTCTTGGTGAGCAAATTTTCACAAATTAATAAATCCCTAATCAAACTAGTTGGCACTCCACTGACTTCTTTAAAAATAGCAATTTTTTTTTAATATATTAAAATTGAGAAAAGTTCATGATGTTGTTTGATGCTTAACACACACCTTCATCAAATATATATATATATATATATTGTCATGAGCGCTTCCGTTCATCGCCGTGTCGCCGCGGCTCCCGGAACTCCTCTGTGTCTCTGACGTCATGTTGCTTAGCAACATGACGCTTTCTCTCACACCCCTCTGATGACGGTTACGCTCCTGCCCTTTAAATCTCGGCGGGAGATCTGAATCTGGGCCCGTTTGTTTGTTTCCCTGGATTGTGAGTACCATATCAGTTTTATTCTTCTGTGTACCGACTTCTGCCTGCCTGACCAAGCCTCTTGCCTAATCCCTACTTGCTGATATTTGGACATTGACTTCTGCCTGCCTGACCTTGCCTGTAGCTATTACCCTTTTGCTGTCTCTTGGATGCCGACTTCTGCTTGCCTGACCCTGTCTTTTGCCTATACCTTTTGCTGATATTTGGATGCCGACTTCTGCCTGCCTGACCTTGCTTTGGCCTTTACCTTTAAACCTATTCTTTGTTAAACAAGACCTGCTTAAAGGGACATTTTACTTTTACAAGCTGCAAAAGAGAACTTTGCCTTTCTGTTTGTTATACACCTGCTTAAAAGGGACATTTACTTTTACAAGCTGCAAAAGAGAACTTTGCCTTTCTGTTTGTTATACACCTGCCTAAAAGGGACATTTACTTTTACAAGCTGCAAAAGAGAACTTTGCCTTTCTGTTTGTTATAAACCTGCTTAAAGGGACATTATACTTTTACAAGCTGCAAAAGAGAACTTTGCCTTTCTGTTTGTTATACACCTGCTTAAAAGGGACATTTACTTTTACAAGCTGCAAAAGAGAACTTTGCCTTTCTGTTTGTTATAAACCTGCTTAAAGGGACATTATACTTTTACAAGCTGCAAAAGAGAACTTTTCCTTTGTTTTACAAGCCTGCTAAAGAGGACCTTTTTCAGAAGCTTCAAAGTAAGAGCATTTCCTTTTTGTTCTTTGTACTACTTAAAGGGACGTTTTATCCTTTGTGGCTTTCCTGCATTCTGGAACAATATTCATTTTTGTTATCTTCTAATCTGCTTCCTGAGTGGGTCACGTCCTGGATATTTCTCAGTGTGCTAGCGTGTGCTTTCAATTCACGCTAGCAGTTGGGTTACATCCCGGATTGATTCCAGAGCGGCTGACATTACAAACGGGCCATAAAAATGGACCCCACTGAATTATCTATGGCCGTGGCTCACCAGGGACAGCTCTTGGGTTCTCATGCCACTCACTTGCAGTCTCTGGACACTAAACTTGATCAAATTACTGCTCTATTACAAAATTTGGTTGCTACCGCACCTCCCAATCCTAATCCCAATCCAAATCCGATTGAGGCATTACCTCCTCCGATTCCTAACAATCAGTCTCAGGTACAACTAAGTCCCAGGATTCCTCTTCCGGATAAATATGATGGGAATCCTGAAGAATGTAGAGGCTTTTTGAATCAATGCCGTCTTCATTTCCGAAATAGCCCTACTCTCTTTGCTACTGCCTCTTCTAGAATCACGTTTCTTATTTCCTTAATGAAAGGAAAAGCCTTGGCTTGGGTGTCACCTTTGCTAGAAAAGAATGATCCTATACTGTTGGATGTTGATACATTTCTATCTACATTCTCAAACGTATTCGATAAACCTGGAAGGTCATCCGCTGCTGAAGCAACTCTCCTGGATTTACGTCAAGGAAATCAACCAGTCTCTCAATATGCAATTGAGTTCCGCACCCTTGCCTCTGAAACCACTTGGAATCAGGGAGCACTCAGAGCCGCTTTCCGTAAAGGACTTTCTGAGCGTCTCAAGGATGAATTGGTGTATCGTGAACTTCCAGAGTCCTTAGAAGCCTTAATAAATCTCTGTATCTGTCTCGACGCCAGGTTTCGTGAACGCCAACAAGAAAAGGATAGAACACAGAGGACTGCCACTCGAACTCCTTTTCGTTTAGCTCCTCGTTTTTCTAGTCCAGTCACTCCAGCCTCTCCTACTACTGATCAGGCTGAACCCATGGAAGTAGGAAGTATAAAATTAACTGAGACTGAACGCTTAAGAAGACGGACTCTTGGCTTATGTCTGTACTGTGGCCTTAAAGGACATTTATTAAGGGATTGTCCTACTAGGCCAGTAAAAGCCAGGGCTTAACTCTAGTCCAGGGAACTGAGTTAAGCCAAAATAGTGGTCATTCCCTATACAAGAAACTCTTTGTTCCAGTAACTCTTCTAATTGGACAAAAGAAGATCTATACCCAAGCCCTAATTGATTCCGGTGCTGGAGGTGTGTTCATTGACTCTACATTTGTTTCTACTCATTCTATACCCTTACTAAAGAAGGAGTATTCCATTTCAGTCTCTACGGTCAGTGGAGATCCTTTGGGTTCTGGATACATTCAGTTTTCTACTCAACCCTTAATCCTCACCGTAGGAATACTTCATTCTGAGACAATTTGTTTCAATGTCATTCCCACTCCGCAATTTCCCATTATCTTGGGATTACCCTGGCTCCAGATTCACAATCCCATTTTTTCTTGGACTTTCGGTGAACTCACTTCCTGGGGATCTACATGCCAGACTAAATGTCTTCAAGAGATTACTAAGTTACCACTCACTATTGCTCTCACAGTTGAAACTCCGGAATCCTTACCTATGCATTACCATGACTTTGTGGATGTCTTCTCCAAAAAAGAAGCGGAACGTCTTCCTCCTCATCGCCCTTTTGATTGTCCCATTGACCTCCTTCCTGGGGCTGCCTATCCTCGAGGCAAAACATATCCACTTTCTAAACCAGAAAACATGGCTCTGGAAGAATATATAAAAGACAATCTGGCTAGAGGATTTATTCGACCCTCCTCTTCCCCTGTAGGGGCTGGTTTCTTTTTTGTGGGAAAAAAGGATGGCGGATTAAGACCCTGTATTGATTATCGTGGATTGAATCAGATTACCATCAAGAACAGTTATCCTCTGCCCCTTATTCCTGAACTTTTTACTTATCTTCAGGGAGCCACCATTTTCACCAAACTCGACCTACGTGGTGCATACAACTTGATCCGTATACGCAAAGGAGATGAGTGGAAGACTGCCTTTAACACTCGATTTGGGCATTATGAATATTTGGTCATGCCCTTTGGGCTATGCAATGCTCCGGCGGTTTTCCAGCATTTTGTAAATGAGATCTTTCGTGATTTTTTGAATATTTTTGTTATCATATACCTGGACGACATCTTAATTTTTTCTCAGAACCACCAAGATCATGTGCACCACGTCAAGAAAGTACTTCAACGTCTAAGAGAATTCCATCTGTTTGCTAAACTGGAGAAATGTTCTTTCCATCAAAAAATCATACCCTTTCTGGGTTATGTAATATCGGCATCTGGATTCGAAATGGACCCTACTAAACTTTCTGCCATTTTGGATTGGCCTAGACCTGATTCTTTGAAGGCTTTACAACGTTTCCTAGGCTTCGCCAATTATTACAGAAAGTTCATCAAGAATTTTGCTACTATTACTTCTCCTCTTACTTCTCTCACAAGAAAAGGACAAAACTGTAAAGTATGGCCGTCTGAGGCTATAGAAGCTTTTGAATCTCTCAAAGAAGCTTTTTCCTCAGCTCCTATCCTTCGTCATCCAAATCCTGAGTTTCAATTTATTCTGGAGGTGGATGCTTCCTCTGTTGCTGCTGGAGCGGTTCTGTCTCAACGAATACCAGAGACTGGAAGGATTCATCCTGTTGCTTTTTTCTCTAAAAAATTCACTCCTTCCGAATTTAACTATGACGTAGGGAATAAAGAGTTACTTGCCATCAAGATGGCATTGGATGAATGGAGACATTGGCTGGAAGGTACTTCTTTGCCATTTACTATACTTACTGATCATAAGAACCTTCTGTATCTCCAAACAGCCAAACGACTAAATTCCAGGCAAGCACGCTGGTCCTTATTCTTCTCTCGGTTTCACTATAATTTGTCTTACATACCTGGTTCAAAAAATATTAAAGCAGACGCACTTTCCAGACAATTTCAAGATACCCCAGTTCCTGAGTCTGGTACCATTCTCCAACCTCATGAAGTCATTGCCCAGTTAACAACTTCTTGGTTACAAGAATTACAGTCCGCTCAAGAGCGTCTTCCTTTGTCCTGTAAACCTCCCAATGGTTTACTCTTTGTTCCTGAACGCCTTCGTTCCAAGATTTTATTTTGGGCTCATGATAGTCCCCTTTCTGGACATCCTGGCATCAGTATTACCACTCGAAACCTCAAACAACATGTCTGGTGGCCTACACTCTCTCAAGATGTGAAGGATTACGTCTCAGTATGCACACAATGTGCCATGAACAAAACTCCACGCCAACTTCCTTCAGGATTACTCCAACCATTGCCTATACCTCACCAGCCTTGGACTCATGTATCCATGGACTTTATTACCGATCTTCCCTTGTCCACTGGGAACAATACTATCTGGGTGGTGGTCGACAGGTTCACTAAGACGGCTCATTTTGTACCCTTGCCAGGATTACCATCTGCCAAAAGACTCTCTGAACTTTTTATTCTACATATTGTAAGAATCCATGGATTTCCTCTTGATATTGTTTCAGATAGAGGGGTACAATTCGTTTCTCGATTTTGGAGGTCACTTTGTAAACATTTTGGTACTACTATATCTCTCTCTACTTCTCACCACCCACAATCGAATGGTCAGACTGAAAGAGTAAACCAGTGTCTTGAAACATATCTTAGACATTATGTGGATCATTATCATTCTAACTGGACTTCTTACCTTCCTTTGGCTGAATTGGCCCATAATGCCCGGTACAATTCCTCCCTTCAGACTTCTCCTTTTCATGCAGCTTACGGATATCAGCCTAGGACGTTCCCTTTGCATACTTCCTCCACAGTGAATCCTGCTTCTGATCTTACAGCCCGAAGATTAACTCGACATTGGCAGAAGATACATCGTATTCTTTCTGTAACTTCTAGACGTTACAAGTTCTTTTCGGATCTTCGACGGAAAAAGGCTCCCAAATATCGCCCTGGTGATAAAGTTTGGATTTCCTCTCGATTTCTTCGCCTGAAACAACCTTCTAACAAATTGGGACCACGATATGTGGGTCCTTTCCGAATACTGGGTCAGGTATGTTCCACTGCTTATCGGGTAGCTTTACCCAAGTCTCTCAAAGTCCATCCGGTATTCCATGTTTCTCTTTTAAAACCTGTGATGATTAACAGGTATTCTAAGCCTTTTTCTAAACCTCCACCGTTATTGGTGCATGGACATCCTGAGTTTGAGATCAGCCATATTCTAGATTCCAAATTGCGGGGCAAGAAATTGTATTATCTCATTCATTGGAAGGGTTATCCAGTCACGGAACGTTCTTGGGAACCTGCTCATCAAGTAAATGCTCCAATATTGGTCAAGACCTTCCACAAGACTCATCCTGATAGACCTGGTCCTGTCCCCCGGAGGGGCCCTTGAGGAGGGGGTGCTGTCATGAGCGCTTCCGTTCATCGCCGTGTCGCCGCGGCTCCCGGAACTCCTCTGTGTCTCTGACGTCATGTTGCTTAGCAACATGACGCTTTCTCTCACACCCCTCTGATGACGGTTACGCTCCTGCCCTTTAAATCTCGGCGGGAGATCTGAATCTGGGCCCGTTTGTTTGTTTCCCTGGATTGTGAGTACCATATCAGTTTTATTCTTCTGTGTACCGACTTCTGCCTGCCTGACCAAGCCTCTTGCCTAATCCCTACTTGCTGATATTTGGACATTGACTTCTGCCTGCCTGACCTTGCCTGTAGCTATTACCCTTTTGCTGTCTCTTGGATGCCGACTTCTGCTTGCCTGACCCTGTCTTTTGCCTATACCTTTTGCTGATATTTGGATGCCGACTTCTGCCTGCCTGACCTTGCTTTGGCCTTTACCTTTAAACCTATTCTTTGTTAAACAAGACCTGCTTAAAGGGACATTTTACTTTTACAAGCTGCAAAAGAGAACTTTGCCTTTCTGTTTGTTATACACCTGCTTAAAAGGGACATTTACTTTTACAAGCTGCAAAAGAGAACTTTGCCTTTCTGTTTGTTATACACCTGCCTAAAAGGGACATTTACTTTTACAAGCTGCAAAAGAGAACTTTGCCTTTCTGTTTGTTATAAACCTGCTTAAAGGGACATTATACTTTTACAAGCTGCAAAAGAGAACTTTGCCTTTCTGTTTGTTATACACCTGCTTAAAAGGGACATTTACTTTTACAAGCTGCAAAAGAGAACTTTGCCTTTCTGTTTGTTATAAACCTGCTTAAAGGGACATTATACTTTTACAAGCTGCAAAAGAGAACTTTTCCTTTGTTTTACAAGCCTGCTAAAGAGGACCTTTTTCAGAAGCTTCAAAGTAAGAGCATTTCCTTTTTGTTCTTTGTACTACTTAAAGGGACGTTTTATCCTTTGTGGCTTTCCTGCATTCTGGAACAATATTCATTTTTGTTATCTTCTAATCTGCTTCCTGAGTGGGTCACGTCCTGGATATTTCTCAGTGTGCTAGCGTGTGCTTTCAATTCACGCTAGCAGTTGGGTTACATCCCGGATTGATTCCAGAGCGGCTGACATATATATATATATATATATATATATATATATATATATCCTCCATGTGTATCTGCACTCTCAATGTCAAATAGTCACCAACCAGGGTGCCAGATCAATAAGTAATCATAGTAATCTGCAACATAGGACTGCACTCACTGGATTTATGTAAAAAAACTCTTTAATTAGGTAACGTTTTGGAGCACGCAGGAAGGGGCCTGCGTGCTCCAAAACGTTACCTAATTAAAGAGTTTTTTACATAAATCCAGTGAGTGCAGTCCTATGTTGCAGATATATATATATATATATATATATATATATATACAGGGAGTGCAGAATTATTAGGCAAATGAGTATTTTGACCACATCATCCTCTTTATGCATGATGTCTTACTCCAAGCTGTATAGGCTCGAAAGCCTACTACCAATTAAGCATATTAGGTGATGTGCGTCTCTGTGATGAGAAGGGGTGTGGTCTAATGACATCAACACCCTATATCAGGTGTGCATAATTATTAGGCAACTTCCTTTCCTTTGGCAAAATGGGTCAAAAGAAGGACTTGACAGGCTCAGAAAAGTCAAAAATAGTGAGATATCTTGCAGAGGGATGCAGCACTCTTAAAATTGCAAAGCTTCTGAAGCGTGATCATCGAACAATCAAGCGTTTCATTCAAAATAGTCAACAGGGTCGCAAGAAGCGTGTGGAAAAACCAAGGCGCAAAATAACTGCCCATGAACTGAGAAAAGTCAAGCGTGCAGCTGCCAAGATGCCACTTGCCACCAGTTTGGCCATATTTCAGAGCTGCAACATCACTGGAGTGCCCAAAAGCACAAGGTGTGCAATACTCAGAGACATGGCCAAGGTAAGAAAGGCTGAAAGACGACCACCACTGAACAAGACACACAAGCTGAAACGTCAATACTGGGCCAAGAAATATCTCAAGACAGATTTTTCTAAGGTTTTATGGACTGATGAAATGAGAGTGAGTCTTGATGGGCCAGATGGATGGGCCCGTGGCTGGATTGGTAAAGGGCAGAGAGCTCCAGTCCGACTCAGACGCCAGCAAGGTGGAGGTGGAGTACTGGTTTGGGCTGGTATCATCAAAGATGAGCTTGTGGGGCCTTTTCGGGTTGAGGATGGAGTCAAGCTCAACTCCCAGTCCTACTGCCAGTTTCTGGAAGACACCTTCTTCAAGCAGTGGTACAGGAAGAAGTCTGCATCCTTCAAGAAAAACATGATTTTCATGCAGGACAATGCTCCATCACACGTGTCCAAGTACTCCACAGCGTGGCTGGCAAGAAAGGGTATAAAAGAAGAAAATCTAATGACATGGCCTCCTTGTTCACCTGATCTGAACCCCATTGAGAACCTGTGGTCCATCATCAAATGTGAGATTTACAAGGAGGGAAAACAGTACACCTCTCTGAACAGTGTCTGGGAGGCTGTGGTTGCTGCACGCAATGTTGATGGTGAACAGATCAAAACACTGACAGAATCCATGGATGGCAGGCTTTTGAGTGTCCTTGCAAAGAAAGGTGGCTATATTGGTCACTGATTTGTTTTTGTTTTGTTTTTGAATGTCAGAAATGTATATTTGTGATTGTTGAGATGTTATATCGGTTTCACTGGTAAAAATAAATAATTGAAATGGGTATATATTTGTTTTTTGTTAAGTTGCCTAATAATTATGCACAGTAATAGTCACCTGCACACACAGATATCCCCCTAAAATAGCTATAACTAAAAACAAACTAAAAACTACTTCCAAAACTATTCAGCTTTGATATTAATGAGTTTTTTGGGTTCATTGAGAACATGGTTGTTGTTCAATAATAAAATGAATCCTCAAAAATACAACTTGCCTAATAATTCTGCACTTCCTGTATATATATATATATATATATATATATATATATATATATATATATATCATGCATCAATCAAATATATTTCTATTTCATGCATCAATTAAATATATTTCTATTTTATGCATCAATCAATCTTAAAATTAACTTTTTTAAATTGAGAAAAGTTGATGATGTTTTTATAATGGCTACTCCAATTAACGTATATAAACATATATATATATATATATATATGTTTATTCACAAAGCTTTTATTTAAAATTGTCAATTCACAAAGCACTGATTTATAACTCACCAATGACATACTCATGGCTAGTGTTTCGGTATTCAACTACCAACTACATTTATTATGACATATAATAAATACAGGTGTCAGTTTTTATTAGGGCAGTAAGAGCTGAGTAAATACAATTATTACAATTTAAATACTCCCCAGCAATTGTTTCATATACATATTGTCAGTTAACTCCTGCTATTAAATTAAAATAATACATATGCAGTTAAAATAAAATATTACATTTATCTATACTATAATTGCATTTGTAATGTCCGTCGCCGTCGGCAGTTGTGCACGCATCCTCAATGGAATGTTGGCAGCGCAAGGACAAAAGAATTTGCTGCATTCAGGTGAATTCCGCAAATGTCAGGGTGGTGAAAGAATCCACCAAATGTGGATTCTTCACCACCCTTCCATTTTCGTAATCCACCGGGATGCAGCGAAGACAAACAGAGCATTACAAATGCAGCAACTAACTGCCCGCATCAAGTATTAAAAAAAAAAAATAACCACCCGCATCTAGTATTAAAAAAAAAAAAACGTCCGCATCAAGCATTAAAAAAAAAAAGAAAAGAATAACCGTCCGCATCAAGTATACACTGCAAACTCCCACATCGCTAAATAATAAATGAACCCCTTAATCACTTAACCGTCAACCACCCACATCGGAATACACCTCATAACCCTATTAACCACTAAACCGCAAAACCCCCACATCGCAATAAACCTAATTATCCTATTAACCCCTAAACTGCAAAACCCCTACAACGCAATAAACCTAATTAACTTATTAACCCTTTAAACTGCCAAAACCCACAACGCAAATAACTATTTAAATAACTAAGTACCCTAACCTAACACCCCCTTAAATTAACCCAAATTACCTAAACTAATACATTCTAAAGTTACAAAAAATAAAAAAAGGCTAACATTACAGAAAATAAAAAATCTAATTACCAAATTCAAAAAAATTAAACCTAATCACTATGAAAATAAAAAAGCCCCCCAAAATAAAAACACCACCTACTCTAAGAATAAACTACCAGTAGCGCTTAAAAGGGCTTTTTGCAGGGCATTGCCCCAAGATAATCAGCTCTTTTACAAAAAATATACAAAGTCCTACCTAACATTAAACCCCCCCACCTCACAAAATAAAAGAACACTAAAAAACCTAAACTACCCATTACCCTGAAAAGGGCATTTGTTTGGGCATTGCTCTTAAAAGGGCATTTAGCTCTTTTACTGCCCATCCCATATCAAATAAAACACCCCCCCAAAAAAAAAACCTTAAAAAAACCTAAGTCTAACCCCCAGGTTGCTAATCACCGTTCCTGAAGTCCGGCGGAGAAGGTCCTGTTCCAGGCTGTGAAGTCTTCTTCCAAGCGCAACCTCTTCTTCTTCCAGTAACATCCTGCTTGGAGCGGAGCTGAAGACTGAAGACTGCGGAGCTGAAGACTGGTGACCCTGGAACTGAATACCGGCGACTGCGGAGCCATGGAGCATGGAGGATCCTCTTCATACGATCTCCGCCATACACTGGATAATGAATTCAAGGTACGCGATTAAAGATGGCGTCCCTTGAATTCCTATTGGCTGATTTGATTCTTCCAATTCAAATCAGCCAATAGGATGAAAGCAACTCAAATCCTATTGGCTGTTCAAATCAGCCAATAGAATGAAAGCAAGTGAAATTCTATTGGCTGATTTGAATACTGGTAGTTTATTCTTAGAGTAGGGGGTGTTTTATTTGGGGGGGCTTTTCTATTTTCATAGGGATTAGGTTTAATTTTGTTAAATTTGGTAATTGGATTTTTTATTTTCTGCAATGTTAGTCTTTATTATTTTTTGCAACTTTAGAATGTATTAGTTCAGGTAATTTGGGTTAATTTAAGGGGGTGTTAGGTTAGGAGGTGTTAGGTTAGGGTACTCGGTTATTTAAATAGTTATTTGTGTTGTGGGTTTTGGTGGTTTAAAGGGTTAATAAGTTAATTAGCTTTATAGCGATGTAGGGATTTTGCGGTTTAGGGGTTAATAAGGTAAATAGGTTAATTGAGATGTAGGGGTTTTGCGGTTTAGGGATTAATAGGGAAAATAGGTTTATTGCGATGTAGGGGTTTTGCGGTTTAGGGGTTAATAGGGTAATTAGGTATATAGCGATGTGGGTTTTTTGCTGTTTAAGGGGTTAATAGGGTAATTATGTTTATTGCGATTTGGGGGTTTTGCAGTTTAGGGGTTAATAGGGTATTTAGGTTTATTGCGATGTGGGGGTTTTGCTGTTTAGGGGTTAATAGGGTAATTAGGTGTATTGCGATGTGGGGGTTTTGCGGTTTAGGGTTTAATAGGGTAATTAGGTTTATTGCGATGTGGGGTTTTTGTGGTTTAGGGGTTAATAGGGTAATTAGGTGTATTGCGATGTGGGTGGTTGATGGTAAAGGGGTTATTAATTTTAGTTTTACTCGTGATTTTTTGGGGAAGGCGGAAATATAGGTAAAGAACTGTTAGGTTTATTATTGGGAGGCGGTTCAGTCTAAACATTATTTATACAGTCACAAGGCATAGTGACTGTATAAATGATGTAGACACTGACATTTTTATTAATGTTTTTCTTTCAGTGTCTACATTATTGATACAGTATAAATTATGTGTGGGCAGAGTTACGGAAATTGCCGATCGCAACTTCTGAAAATATTTTAAGGTCAATCAAACACTGCACGTTTGTGGATAGCCACACCTCTCGCTCGCGGCAAATCGCGTGTGTCGCTCGCGACTAATCACGCCACTTACTCGCGCCGGTTAGTCAATTTAAATAATATGTTAAAACAGTATTTGATGCAGTTAGAAAAAAGCCGTTTGTAAAGAGAGTTGTTGTAGAGAGAGATCAGTTAGATTAATAGCGGAACATCGTATTTAATTGATTAGTATTATTAGATATTCTATCCAAAAGCTTTTTTAAAAGCTAAAGATAAGCCTGTTGTTTTTTATTTTTAACAGCTTTTTTCAAAGCTTAAGTTGTATAAAAAAAAAACAAAAAAAAACGATTGGAAATATTTTACCTCATAAACTTCATAGAAAGCTTAAAGGGAAAGTATACACTAATTTTCATATAACTGCATGTAAAAGACACTACTATAAATAATAAGATGCACACATACTGATATAAAAATCCAGTATAAAACTGTTTAAAAACTTACTTAGAAGCTGTCAGTTTGGCTCTGTTGAAAAGGTAGTTGGAAAGCCCACTGCAAGTGGCAAATAAGACACTCCCCCCCCTCCCCCTTCTTTTGCATATGAAAAGACCCTTTACACAAACAGGAGCAAGCTGGAGAAGGTAGCTGACGGTATTCACATAAAGCTTTGGGGCTTGGTTAGGAGAAAATCAGAGCAATGTTATTTAAAAATAAGCAAAACTATACAGTTATTTAAAAAAAAAAACTTTATGGGCTATATAAATAGATCATCTACAAAACATTTATGCAAAGAAAAAAATGAGTGTATAATGTCGCTTTAATAACAGAATTATAAATATAATTATAAAGTTTTTTTTTAAAAAAAAAAAAGCTAAAGTAGTTTAAAAAAAAGTTTGTTTTTACATAAGTAGCTCAGTAGCATAACATTTTTTAGAATAATTTATATATACATATATTAATATAAAGTATAGTCTATATTTAAAAGGTATACTATTTTTTATATAAAAAAACAAAAAAATGTGGGTTTAAATTTTTAAAGTTAAAAAAAAGTTGAAAATTTAAGCATAGGTTAAAATAATATAAGAAAGATATTGCAAATAGGGGTTTGCAACATCTGTAGATTATTTAGGAAATCAGTTTCTCAAAAAAAGGTGTTACAACACCAGTAGATTACTTTTTATATATGCAGGTGAAACTCGAAAAATTAGAATATCGTGCAAAAGTTAATTTATTTCACTAATGCAACTTAAAAGGTGAAACTAATATATGAGATAGACTCATTACATGCAAAGCAAGATAGTTCAAGTCGTGATTTGTCATAATTGTGATGATTATGGCTTACAGTTCATGAAAACCCCAAATCCACAATCTCAGAAAATTAGAATATTACATGCAATCAATAAAACAAGGATTGTACATAGAACAATATCGGACCTCGGAAAAGTATAAGCATGCACTCAGTACTTGGGCCTAGATTTAGAGTTGGGCGGTAGCCGTCAAAACCAGCGTTAGAGGCTCCTAACGCTGGTTTTGGGCTACCGCCGGTATTTAGAGTCAGTCATTAAAGGGTCTAATGCTCACTTTCCAGCCACGACTTTTCCATACCGCAGATCCCCTTACGTCAATTGCGTATCCTATCTTTTCAATGGGATCTTTCTAACGCTGGTATTTAGAGTCGTGTCTGAAGTGAGCGTTAGAAATCTAACGACAAAACTCCAGCCGCAGAAAAAAGTCAGTAGTTAAGAGCTTTCTGGGCTAACGCCGGTTTATAAAGCTCTTAACTACTGTGCTCTAAAGTACACTAACACCCATAAACTACCTATGTACCCCTAAACTGAGGTACCCCCACATCGCCGCCACTCGATTACATTTTTTTAACCCCTAATCTGCCGACCGCCACCTACGTTATACTTATGTACCCCTAATCTGCTGCCCCTAACACAGCCGACCCCAATATTATATTTATTAACCCCTAACCTGCCCCCCACAACGTCACCGCCAGCTACCTACAATAATTAACCCCTAATCTGCCGACCGCAAAGCGCCGCCACCTACGTTATCCTTATGTACCCCTAATCTGCTGCCCCTAACACCGCCGACCCCTATATTATATTTATTAACCCCTAATCTGCCCCCCTCAATGTTGCCTCCACCTGCCTACACTTATTAACCCCTAATCTGCCGAGCGGACCGCACCGCTACTATAATAAAGTTATTAACCCCTAATCCGCCTCACTCCCGCCTCAATAACCCTATAATAAATAGTATTAACCCCTAATCTGCCCTCCCTAACATTGCCGACACCTAACTTCAATTATTAACCCCTAATCTGCCGACCGAATCTCGCCGCTACTGTAATAAATGGATTAACCCCTAAAGCTAAGTCTAACCCTAACACTAACACCCCCCTAAATTAAATATAATTTAAATCTAACTAAATAAATGAACTCTTATTAAATAAATTATTCCTATTTAAAGCTAAATACTTACCTGTAAAATAAACCCTAATATAGCTACAATATAAATTATAATTATATTATAGCTATTTTAGGATTTATATTTATTTTACAGGTAACTTTGTATTTATTTTAACCAGGTACAATAGCTATTAAATAGTTAAGAACTATTTAATAGCTAAAATAGTTAAAATAATTACAAAATTACCTGTAAAATAAATCCTAACCTAAGTTACAATTAAACCTAACACTACACTATCAATAAATAAATTAAATAAAATACCTCCAATTACCTACAATTAAACCTAACACTACACTATCAATCAGATTGAGCTTGCATTCTATTGGCTGATCGGAACAGCCAATAGAATGTGAGCTCAATCTGATTGGCTGATCGGATCAGCCAATCGGATTGAACTTGATTCTGATTGGCTGATTCCATCAGCCAATCAGAATTTTCCTACCTTAATTCCGATTGGCTGATAGAATCCTATCAGCCAATTGGAATTCGAGGGACGCCATCTTGGATGACGTCCCTTAAAGGAACCGTCATTCTTCAGTTGGACGTCGGAGGAAGAAGATTGATCCGCGCTGGAGGTCTTCACGATGGAGCCGTTCCTCATCGGATGAAGATAGAAGATGCTGCTTGGATCAAGATGGTTGCCGGTCTGGATCGAGTCTTCTTCCCGGATAGGATGAAGACTTTGGAGCCTCTTCTGGACCTCTTCAGCCGCAGGATTATGGATCGCCAGCCCCCGCTTGGGTTGGATGAAGATTTTGGAGCCAGGACCGATCGGTGATACCCGGCGAGGTGAAGATAAGGTAGGAAGACCTTCAGGGGCTTAGTGTTAGGTTTATTTAAGGGGGGTTTGGGTTAGATTAGGGGTATGTGGGTGGTGGGTTGTAATGTTGGGGGGGTATTGTATGTTTTTTTTACAGGCAAAAGAGCTGAATTCTTTGGGGCATGCCCCACAAAAGGTCCTTTTAAGGGCTGGTAAGGTAAAAGAGCTTTGAACTTTTTTAATTTAGAATAGGGTAGGGCATTTTTTTATTTTGGGGGGCTTTGTTATTTTATTAGGGGGGCTTAGAGTAGGTGTAATTAGTTTAAAATTGTTGTAATATTTTTCTGATGCTTGTAAATATTTTTTATTTTTCGTAACTTAGTTCTTTTTTATTTTTTGTACTTTAGTTAGTTTATTTCATTGTATTAATTTGTAGGTATTGTATTTAATTAATTTATTGATAGTGTAGTGTTAGGTTTAATTGTAGGTAATTGTAGGTATTTTATTTAATTAATTTATTGATAGTGTAGTGTTAGGTTTAATTGTAACTTAGGTTAGGATTTATTTTACAGGTAATTTTGTAATTATTTTAACTATTTTAGCTATTAAATAGTTCTTAACTATTTAATAGCTATTGTACCTGGTTAAAATAAATACAAAGTTGCCTGTAAAATAAATATAAATCCTAAAATAGCTATAATATAATTATAATTTATATTGTAGCTATATTAGGGTTTATTTTACAGGTAAGTATTTAGCTTTAAATAGGAATAATTTATTTAATAAGAGTTAATTTATTTAGTTAGATTTAAATTATATTTAACTTAGGGGGTGTTAGTGTTAGGGTTAGACTTAGCTTTAGGGGTTAATCCATTTATTACAGTAGCGGCGAGATTCGGTAGGCAAATTAGGTGTTAATAATTGAAGTTAGGTGTTGGTGATGTTAGGGAGGGCAGATCAGGGGTTAATACTATTTATTATAGGGTTATTGAGGCGGGAGTGAGGCGGATTAGGGGTTAATAACTTTATTATAGTAGCGGTGCGGTCCGCTCGGCAGATTAGGGGTTAATAAGTGTAGGCAGGTGGAGGCGACGTTGAGGGGGGCAGATTAGGGGTTAATAAATATAATATAGGGGTCGGCGGTGTTAGGGGCAGCAGATTAGGGGTACATAGCTATAATGTAGGTGGCGGTGGTGTACGGAGCGGCAGATTAGGGGTTAATAATAATATGCAGGGGTCAGCGATAGCGGGGGCAGCAGAATAGGTTTTAATAAGTGTAAGGTTAGGGGTGTTTAGACTCGGGGTACATGTTAGAGTGTTAGGTGCAGACGTAGGAATTGTTTCCCCATAGAAAACAATGGGGCTGCGTTAGGAGCTGAACGCGGCTTTTTTGCAGGTGTTAGGTTTTTTTTTATCTCAAATGGCCCCATTGTTTTCTATGGGGGAATCGTGCACGAGCACGTTTTTGAAGCTGGCCGCGTCCGTAAGCACCGCTGGTATCTAGAGTTGCAGTGGCGTTAAATTATGCTCTACGCTCCCTTTTTGGAGCCTAACGCACTGAAAACCCAGCCATTCTGTGAACTCTAAATACCAGCGGTATTTAAAAGGTGCGTGGGAAAAAAAGCATGCGTAGCTAACGCAACCCTTTGGCCGCAGAACTCTAAACCTAGGCGTTGGTTTGGCCCCCTTTTGCAGCAATTACTGCCTCAGTGCGGCATGGCATGGAAACTATCAGCCTGTGGCACTGCTGAGGTGTTATGGAAGACCAGAATCCTTCAATAGCGGCCTTCAGCTCTTCTGCATTGTTCGGTCTCATGTCTTTCATCTTTCTCTTGGCAAGATTCTCTATGGGGTTCAGGTCAGGCGAGTTTGCTGGCCAATCAAGCACAGTAATCCCACGTTCATTGAAACACGTTTTGTTTCTTTTGGCTGTGTGGGCAGTTGCCAAGTCCTGCTGGAAAATGAAGTCATCATCCCCATAGAGCTCGTCTGTGGAAGGAAGCATGAAGTGCTCCAAAATCTCCTGGTAGATGGCTGCGTTAACCCTGGACTTAATGAAGCACAGTGGACCAACACCAGCAGATGACATGGATCCCCAAATCAACACAGACTGTGGAAACTTCACACTAGACTTCAAGCATCTTGCAGTGTGTGCCTCTCCATTCTTCCTCCATACTCTGGGTCCTTGGTTTCCAAATGAGATGCAAAATTTTCTCTCATCAGAAAAGAGGACTTTGGACAACTGAGCAACAGACCAGGTCTGTTTTTCTTTAGCCCAGGTTAGACGCTTCTGACGTTATTTGTTGTTTAGGAGTGGCTTGACAAGAGGAATATGACATTTGAAGCCCATGTCCAGGATCCGTCTGTGTGTGGTGGCTCTTGATGCACTGACTCCAGCCTCAGTCCACATTTCACATTTTAAAATAGGAAACTTGATACTGTCAAAACTGATCACGAGAAGGGCAGAGTGTATAGGTGGTTAACGAATACAAGTGAGGGACTATAGTGATCCGCCCTCCAGATAAGGGTGGCGCTATAGTGCTGTTGAACTATGAGGATTATCGTGATGATATTTTATCCCAACTTCAAGATCCCAATACCTATCAGAAATTGACATTTGACCCTACTGACAAGTTCAGGAGACAATTGCAGGGCCTGATTGACTCAGGAGTAACACATGAATACTTAACAGAATCATTGGGCAAGCAAATGATAACTGCCTCGCCGGCCATTCCTATTTTATATACGATACCCAAGATTCATAAAACATTGAACAAGCCACCTGGCCGTCCAATTGTCTCTTCACGTGACTCACTTTTGCAACCTGTAGCTCAGTATGTTGACTTTCTACTGCAGCCAGTGGTACAGGGTACTAAAGCATTTCTCCTAGACTCCAGTGAACTGTTGAGACAACTGAAAGAGTTGCAGATAGCTAAGGATGATTTATTGGTAGTATTAGATGTTAATAGTCTGTATACTATTATTCCCCACCAAGTGGGTTTGTATACTATGAGGAAACTGTTGGTAGCCTCAGGTAAATATGTTGGTTCTCCCATTGAATATCTTGTACAGTTGGCAGAATTCTGTTTGACTAAAAATTATTTTAAGTTTGAAAAATCCTTTTATCTCCAAGTGGCAGGCACGGTGATGGGGTCGAATATGGCTCCATCATATGCAAATTTATTTATGGCAGGTTTTGAGAACCGCTACCTATGGAGCAGCGATATACCTCAAATCATTTTCTACAAGAGGTACATTGATGATGTCCTTCTGATTTGGAGGGGTGACTCAGATAGTCTACAGGATTGGTTCCAAGGATTCAATAATACTGATACAACTGTCAGGTTCAAGATGACATTTAGTAATCACCATATTGAATTCTTGGCCTTCCGCCTGTTGGTGGGATGTCTTCCCTAGTTCATGGGCATGTGTGTAGTAGGGGTGTCGTGGATCATGTTCACGTCATCATTGGTTCACGTCACCACCCTCTTTCACCCCCTAGACCTAGAAGGTGGTGCAGTGGTTCTACTTGGGGTACATGCGTGAACTTAATGCCCTTCATCATAGTAGTCAGCACGTGATAATTAAATGAAGAGATATATGCCTAAAGTTTTAACATGTGGTTGTATTTGAATGTTTAGAAGTGATGTGTATTCTGCACTATATGATGTTAAATTAAGTAGGGCTGGAGACATGCTAAAATGTAGCATAAAACCTTGCTGGAAGGTACAGTATAGGTATTCATGTGTCTAGGTATATGGCACAAGCTGTTATCTGTCTTTCTTGTTCATTCAGCTTTTCAGTTTTTTATTTCTCGTTTTTTGTCACAATTTTCAAGGTTATGTATGCTTGATTCACTATTGTTTTTGATGACACTATTCCCAATGGTTCACAAGTGTATTGTCCACATTATACTACCTGTTCAATGAGGGTGTAAATGTTTTCATTTATGACACAGTTAGTGATGTCTATGAGGTACGAATATGACACGAGAATGTTGGTAAACACTAAGACGGAATGACTCAGTACTGACGTACATCTGCATGAACCGGAACCGGAAGTGAAATAATTTCCGAAACCGGATACATGCTAGTAAGAAGTAGCGATCACTGAGGTGATTGAGGTAACAAATGATGTTTCCTGATATTTTGTTTTAATACATATTTGTGTGGACACAGAAATGTGTACATTTGAATATGAAATGGATTATGTAAAGGAATGTTTTTTATGTTGAACACTTGGTTTATAAAAAAAAAATTCAGACGATACTGGAAGTGGTTGATATGTAAACTTCCGGGTTCACCTAGGGGGTAACCAGACATGATGTAATGTTGGCACCTTTTTTGAATAGGATGTAGGAAGTTACTGTGTATTAGTTCACTTATATAAACTTGTGTGTATTTGTACACTTTATGTTCTGAGGAAGGGGAGGTTTACTCCCCGAAACATCAATAAACTGGACTCACTTTGAAGAAATCCTGGTTTGTTTGCTGTTATTGTGAAGCTGCATTATCTACACAGAACATCAAGCACGAATAAGGGGCTGTGACCCCGAAACGTCACTATTCCTAAGTGTTAATAAATTATTTAAAGTGCTGAAGACCTTGCTTTGTATCTTTATATTTACTAGGACTTGGCAGCGTCCTAGGGTCATTTGTGCACTTACACTCACTTATACTCAGAGTGTGTGCTGTTCCTATTGACTTCTTTGTACACAGAACATCCGGGTGGTTGACAGTTGGAGTGCAGATTCACATGAAGTGTAGCTGTATATATATATATATATATATATATATATATATATATATATATATATATATATATATATGAAAGCAGCATAACTGATAAAACTGTTGCTATAACAATATCATTATAATAAACTGAACTTCCTTTTGTGTTAAGAAGAAGACAATTCCCAGTTAAATTAGCATTCACTATGACCATTAACAAAGCTCAAGGACAAACTTTAGAAAGAGTTGGCATCTATTTGCCAGAGCCAGTTTTTAGCCATGGACAGTTATAGTTATATGTAACTTTTTCAAGGGTAAAAAGCTCTGCAGATGTAAAAGTTAAGGTCATAGACGGACAAGAACAAGGAAAATGAATAACTGGAAGTGATGCCTGTTTTACTAAAAATGTTGTATATAAAGAAATATATTTAAAGTAGATATACTTTAAAGAGAAGACATTTTTTATTTATTTAGGACAGTAGTTTGTCCAAATAGAGTGTGGCTATATCTGTAGTTTATTATATAGAAAATATTGTTGATATATTTAAGACAGTAGTCCATTATAATTACAGTATTGCTACACCTGTAGCTTAAATATTTATATAAAAGAACAGTTACAAAATAGGTTGTTTCTACATCTGTAGTTTAAAAAATAATTAGACTGCCCTCTGGGCAGGCTTATCAACTAGTACTTAATAATGTTAAATGTGTGCTGGCTGCAAGTTGCTTTCAAACAATTCTGTACAGTAGTAGGTGGTTGGAAACCAAGCAAATGCTTTACGACCAATCAGAATAAATATATGTTCAGTTCAAAAGACTATCCAGTTTGGAATTACTTTTTTTTTAATATCACTTTTGTGACTATCTAGGGTTCTGTTTATCAATCCGTGATGCAGCTTCAGAGATTCAGTGATGCCTGCAATGCTAGGTCTTGATATTGCTGTTACTTACCTTGAGGTGGCAGAGTTAAATCATCCTGGCAAGGTAACTGACAAGCCCTGCTCTTATGCAATTGGTTGCATAATAGCAGGGGGCATAGATGCTCAAGCATTTGCTTGTGCTATGATAAATGTAGGGCAGTGAATGCTGCCCACTTCCCTTTTGTAATCCTTGTCCACCCACAGTATGAAACATGAAGCCCCATGACTTTGGCTCAACTTGAAACAACAATTAGGAAGTCAGAACAGAAAAAAGAACAGAAAATAGAAACAGAAACTATACACAATTTTGGGAATACTATGTATATGTCCATTACATCTATATAACTGATAGTTTATATATGGTACGTTAATGCATACAAATATTTTTATATCCGTCATCATAATAGTACAACTGATTTTTTCCTTACCGGTGACATAATCAATCACAAACAGATACAAAAAGGCTTATGGAATAACAGTCTCTGAAAAAAAGAAAAAAAAACTTGGAAAAAGATAACCTGCTGTGCTTGGAATACCATAAACTAATACTTAGAAAATGTGTTTGGGAACTTTCAGAATCTGTTTCTTTCAGCACTCCTCGCCTCATCTGTCAGTATCTAAACACACACTGGCATTAACTATAGAAAATACTTTCCTGCTGGGTCTTTTTCTGAAATGTACTTTGTGTGCATCCATTGTTAAAATGAGAATAAAAGCCTAGATAAAAAGCATTATTGCCCTGAGTCTGCTGTCCTAGTCATAAGAACCTGCTCATAATAAAAAATCTATTTATGATAGAAAAGAATGGTATATGTTCCAGTTTTGTAATCACAAAACCAATGGTATTTACTTGCATCACATTTAGGCTACAGGAAGGCTTTTCAGTGTGGCCCATATAACCGTATTTTCCATAAATATGGTTCTGATAAATACTGTAACTTGAAAACCAGACATTTTATTCTTGATATTACACTCTTTTTACTATATTTCAGATATATGGTTAACTTTTCATTTTCAGATAATACTAAATCATACAGTCAAATACTACCATAAAAAAAAACAAAAAAACATTTACATCAATTATCTGAAATATGTACAGTGCAAATGATGCTACCACACTAAGATTATAAATATAATTGCTCCAAATCCTAGATTTAGAATGATGAGTGTTTTGTGGGTTACTTTATAAATTGCAATTATATTCAGCAGTTACTCTAGTGGATTATACATAACTAAGGGCATAGGTGAATCAACCTTCTTTGTTTATGAAACAATAGATATTCGCTTTAATAATCTCGTGGATAAAGATTAAGTATTTCAACTAGCACAAGCACCTTCTGGAATATTATAAATGATTATGAGGTTATGATTTCAAGTTGTTTAAAAAAAATACATTGCAGTTAAAGGGACAGTGTATTGTAAAATATTCTCCCATATAGGGCTAGATTACAAGTGGAGCGCTAATATTTTAGCACTGTTGAGTGTAAACAGTAAATCAATAGCGCTGGTATTATTATTAAGTTGAAAGTCCCGCTAACATACCTATGTCCTTCACTTAGAAGAGAATGTTACTTACATTTTTAAATATATATTTCACTATGTATCCGTATATATTTTTGTGGAATAAATATCTATAGCTTTCTGAAATGCCTCTCTTTCTATCCAGCAAGACTACTGTACTGTAATAAAACTGTATTTTACAATTAGAAACAATTTAACCCCTTAACGATTGTGACGTACCCTGTATGTCGCTGGTCGTTAAGGGATTGTCTGGGTATAATAGCGCGGGTCTTGCCATGAGCAGCAAGACCGTGCTATTAGACTCTCTATCCCTCCTGTAGGCTTGCTTAAATAGTGCAAAATCACTGCTAGCGACAAAACCACGCTATTGAAAATGTTACCCCCATAAAAAGATGTTAATTTAGGGGTAACTTAAGGGAACATGCAATTTTTTTCTTTCATAATTCAGCATGCAATTTTAAGCAACTTTCCAATTGACATCTCTTGTCTAATTTGCTTTGTTCTTATGGTAGCCTTTGTTAAAACACATATCTAGGAAAGGATGCCAATAGAATGAAAGAAAGTTGCTAATACAGGTAAATCGGAAAGTTGTTTAAAATTGTATGAATCTGAATCATGAAGGAACATTTTTGGGTTGCATATCCCTTTATTACAAATATATGCTAATGATAGGAACACCCACTTACAAAACACCAGAAACGATAGAAGTAGAAATACTCATAGAACTTTGGACGTTATCTCGCCAATGATTGGCAACTAATCATTACCTATTAATCTAGCACAATGTCTTTAGTGTCTTTTGTTTTTTGTTAACATTGTTTTTATTTTTTGCTTAGAATTGTGATTAGCATATTCCTTATGGATGTTTTATAACATTGAAAAGCAAACCTATGTATTTTATACCAGTGATTCACATTGTTTTTGCTCCTGAACACTCTTCACATAGTTCTGAAGACGCATCTAATTTAATGTTATAAGGACTGGGCAAACCAAGGCCTAGAATAAATAATAGTAAAAAAAAAATACTGTGCTCACAAATATTCTATCATACACATAAAGAGCAAGATTTTAAGAGGTTTTTATCCAGGCAAAATGTGACGTTAAAAGCTGTTTACATTTCTGTTAAACTAATACAGCAGTATCAGCTGGACACTTCATGCTAATCTAGGAATATACAAATGCGTTTACCTTTAGTCAATGAGAATTAGCAGGAAGTAACTGTCAACCAATGGGCATGAGTAAGAAATACACAACTGATATTAATGTATTAGTTTCAATTTAAAATGTAACAACTGCTACTTAACATTTTTTAGTATAAAATCTGTTTATTTTTCATTATACTTTATGCTGCAATGTCCCTTTAAATGAGGTTTAAGAATAACTGCAGAAAACAAACCGAATAAAGTGAAAAAAATCAAAAAACATGTTAAAGGACATTAAACACTAAGGGCTAGATTACAAATAGAGTGCTAATTTATTGTGAGCCTGCAAACGGGCAAATTCGCCTGTTTTTTTGCCACACAATTAATGACCAGCTATTACATGTGGCTGGTTATTGCTATGGCGAGCTCGCACCTCGCAATAGCAGTTAGCGCTTATAAAATAACCAAAGATCAGATCTCTGGTTAATTGTATAAATGTCCACAAAATGCCCCCCAAATCAAGTGTGATATATTTTATTAAAAAATAAAGATAGTAGCATTTTTAAAAAAAAAATAACTGCAAAAAGCAGTTTTTGGGGTCTAAAGGGAGTGGATGGGGGGTTTTCCCAGTAAATATATGTATATGCTATATACACATATTAATACATAAATATATATATATATATATATATATATATATAAAAGCATATGTATATATATTTACACTTTGCTGCCATTGCTGCGCTACTTACCCCCTGCGCTGTGCAAGTTTCATGCCGTGCCTCACGGCATGAGAACGAGGCTCCCATTGGAGCCTATGGAATGACACTCTCTCATGAATGCAATGCTTCCTAGCAATGCGAACACGAGGCCGCGTTTGCATTGCGCTTGATTTGTAATACCAGTGCACATAAACGTGTGCTGGCATTACTCAGTGGAGTGCTAATATCGTTTTCTCGAAAATGATATTTAGTGCTCCATTTGTAATCTGGCCCTAAATAAATGCTAGATAGAATGATGCATTCAAAGAAAATATTAATTTGAGTATAACATGTAGATGTATTTTTTTAAAATTTAATTAGCTGTTTAAATACTGATAAAATAAGTCTTAAGTTTTAGTGTCTATAAAACGAAGGGAGCTGCCATGTTGTAACTTAGGTTTCCTTCTCTACTGTGGCCAAATAGGGATACTTATAAATAGATCACTAGAGTGCGCAGCTAGTAGCTGTGTGGAAAATAACAGTGTTCAGCACTTCCATTTCTAACAGGAACTGAAAAGCTGCAGGAAAAAGGGAACAAAGTAAATAATTAATGTGTAGTGCAGAGTTTGTTTATATATATATATATATATATATATATATATATATATATATATATATACGATTTTTCATTTTATATTACCATATTTAAGTGTTTAATGTCTCTTTATGGTTGAAAGTTGCATAAACACAAATCTTTTTCTCTTTCACATTTCATCTCTCTCTCTCTCTCTCTCTTTCTCTCTCTTTCTCTTTCTCTCTCTCTCTCTCTCTCTCTCTCTCTCTCTCTCCAATAACTTTCATATATAATTATTATACCCTTACATATGCATATATGATGCAATAAAATACCAAATATAGAGATAATGTACCCCTTTTATAAATACATTAAGGGCTAGATTATCATGACCGCACTAACTTGCACATGTATTACAAGTTGAAAGTAAATGCCTTTGCTTAAGTGCAAACTAAATTAGTGAATGTTGGTTTTGCATAAGTGCAGTTCCTCGCATAAAGTGTAGGGGTTAAAAAAATGTGGCCCAAACAAAACATAAATACATTAAAACAAGTCCCCAGCTTCTTGTAAAAATTTGTTTTAGCCTTTGATGATCTGTAGGGAAATACTGAGTTTCTAGGTTTTGACAAGTGGGTTACCATTCCTTTTTCCATACAAATTGTCAAAATGATGCTGAGCAGGAAATTTGTTATTTGAGCTACCGGCAAAAAGAAATGTATAAGGTAAGTAATTTGCTGAAGACAAAGTTGTGTGTCCAAGAATCCAGCAGTTCACAACCCTCATGAAACATAACTAAGTCACCCACAGTGAGGACTGAACATTTTAACTCCAAAGGTGATGCTGTCAAGGAATTGCATTCATAAAAAAATAAATACATAATAAATCTGAATAAACTTCGAATAAGAAGGGAAAACTATAAACATTTCCATTGGCCAATTCATATTCCTCTGTATTGTGACATTTGTATTTAGTGTGGGATCTACTATTTTCTTTCATATTCTTGCTATTCTTGTGTCCTGTGACAGTGATGTCATTAAAATGTTGGTACTAAAACAGTGATAGTAATGCATTGCTCTTTCTAACCCTGGTGTAAGCAGTCCAAGCAAGGTGTTAACTATTCCAAATATGTGTTGCTTGAAACAGAGAGGGCTGAACCTGAGCCAGGAGGGCATTATTACTGAGGCTGCAGCTGTAGTATGGCAGCAGTGCCCTGGTTCACCCTCCTGCTCACCTCCATGCTAATGTTGTCCAGAAACTTGTTTATGTTTCAGTCCCCATGCTTTAACTTAACCTCTTGCTTGCATGAATTGTAGATCTTTTCACTGCTAAATTTACAATTGATATTTTTATAATTCACAATGGCCTTTAAATAGAAAACACACATAGTTAAAAAAAATACCAATGAGTTTGCCTATTATAAATAATGATCCAGTGTCAGATGCTTGGCCTGTAGATTATGTTTTAAAAGTACTATATCTGATGCAGTTTACTTTATTCATAATTATATATAAATACTGTTTGCAAATTGTCTATGCACAAATCGCTTGAAAAATAGATAGTTTAGAAGTATTCTTCATTGTAATTGTTCCCCAACACAACAGCACAATTTTACACTGACTTCAACAGTATTGACAATTAGGCTTAAACCAGTGGAATGGAAAATGGCATAGAATTGATGGGACTGTTTCACTGATTGGTGCAGTTAATGGATTAGTATCTAAAATGTCAAAGGATTCCAAACAACTAGTAGCTGTGCATTATGTCATTCAGAAACTAATATGAAATGTTATTTCATCTGGTAAAGATGTACAATTTATTGATGAGCACCAAGTACAGCTTAAACAATGTAATTGTTATGGCAGAAGTAAAAAAGAAAGGGATAAAATAATCATTAAAAATGAATGCTTTACAATAAGCAACACAGAGTGGTTAGTGACAAATAAGGTGGGAACCCTGAATTCTATGAAGCGTCTGCTTATATAAAGCTTAGGTTCTGGTACATCTCGTTAGACTGACGTGTTGGTCAATTAAAATAGAGCAGCAGCCAGCACTGCTGCAGATAATGGTGTGATTATATCTTACCAATGACAGAAGGGATTTGTTATGTTGCTCAGGAATGTACAACAGACTATGGCCTACTCCTATCCAGGCTTAATCTCTCACCATAAACTGATTTGACGACAATCTGCTATATAAAAATTGTGTCATCATTAACATATTTAAAACAGCATTTCCTATGTAAAGAAGTTAAACATAATGGTCCAGATTAAAAGTGGCACGCTATTTAATGCTTTCGCTTGTGCACAAACACAGCCACATGAAAACTTTTAACGCACGCATGTTTGTGCGAGAGTGCACTAAATTCAGGACTTCGTGTATCTTGACCATGTTAACTTCTCCCCATAGACTTCAATGGAGGGTGCAAACTGGAAAAAAACCCCACGTATTGCTCATGTGCTAACCCGACACGCAATAGACAAACTGGCTAACCCAAAGGTAGTTATGAATATTTTATATTCCAATGTTCTTCACATAGAAGAAAATCTTCTATTTATTTTTAAATCAATATTTCTACATATATCTCATGCATTTTTGTAAAATATATTTCTAATCCAAAAACAGACTGCACTCACTGGAATTTGTTAAAAATGTGCTTTACTGGCACAAAAAATACATTTTCCTCTATGTGAAGAACATTGGGATGTAAAATATTTACAGTATATACACAATTAAACACATTATTAAATATTAAAATTCAAAAAAAATATTTTTTTATTATTTTCAGGTATTTGATTGGAAAGGGCTCCAAAGTGTGTGCTTATGTTTGTGTTTATATATATGTGTGTATATATATATATATATAGTCTCCCTATGAGAAAAAGGGGCAACCAGACGTGGACTCCTTGCTCAGTGTGCTTGGAGGAATATGGCTACACCTCACTGACGAGGCCCAATGAAGGTCGAAACGATCGTCTGGGGTTGCTGTGTTCCTTGTTCAGAGAGGAATTGCCTGGTATTTCAGCGCTGGACTGACCGTAATAGGCGGGATCAGACTGATATACTACAGGAAAGTTCTACTCTGTGAAAAGCATTGCTGGGCTAAAAGAAGCTGCACCCAGGTGGTAAATCTCCATAGAACAGGCTTATAATGGTATTGAGCCAGTTGTTCATTCCTGTGAGTGTGCTTCTCTCTCTCTATATATAGTTGTATATATATATATATATATATATTTATATGAAAGCGAGACTAAAATATATTTATCAAAACTTAAAGGAACACTAAACTAAAAATTTCCATCATGCACATGCTTTGTAGATAACAAATAATAATACTAATAGGAATACTACTATTCTACTACTAATCATAATATGAAAATCCTTATTTTAAGTATAACAGTTTATTTCCATTAGTATCACTATAAAATAATATTATTTTTACTACTTGGAATGAAACTCTATTTAAATCCAGATCACAATAACTAATCATCCTTCACATTGAGACATATACTTCTGTCAACCTGACTTGCGTTCTGTCAGTCAGGACCTATATAGGTGGCATTTGCAGCATTGCTGATAATAATGGTGACAGCTATCAAGCTCTTTTCTAAGTAAATAGTGAGATAAAAATAGTGTTACTTGTGCTAAATCAGAAATTTCTGTCCCACAAAATACATAAAGCTATCAAACTTCAGATATCTGTTTTTGATTTTTATTTAAAACATTTTAAATAAATATTTTTAGGCTTTTATATTGATTGAATTACTATTCTGCATATAATAAATGATTTAATAAACTGCCAGTATATTTGGGATGTTTTACATTTGTGCTAACATTAGTACAAGTTTACAGGTTCACATTTAATCTAAGTGCACTTGTATTTGTAGCTAAAATTACACCATTAAAAAATAAAATCTATTCTTTTCAGCAGAGAAGTTATTACTGATTTTTAAATAGTCTTTGTGAAATACAGCATCATATAAGATTGAGCCATCACATTGTACAAAAGAAATAACCTCCCTTTATATACATAAAAATTAAATTGAATCAGTAAATTCTCATATCTCCCCCTCTGCTTTATTTCACACCCCATCTACCCCCATATATAGTGCTATTTTTTTGGGATAGTTAATGTTCTACATTATGATGGCAATCCTTTGTTTAAACACTGCAGCCCAGACTCTCCAATATGGCATACTGAGGGTCAATAGCAGTATAAATCTATAGGTTTATACAGTGAAGAATATATTACTTTCATGCATCATACTTTTATATTATCTTCATACATTAAGATACTTTTGTTATGGTTATATCCCATCATTTGTTTATTGGAAGAAGTAGCTTGTGCAATATTATTATTATTGTTATTGTTATTATTATTATTTTTTATTTTTGTTGTTTATTTGCCATATTTCTTCATTTTTTTAATGAAAGTGTTTTGTTTCATCAATGCACTATTTGGAAAAGGCAACACATTAAGTTTCATTTTGACTAGGGATGGGCGAATGTGTACATTTTCGAATTTCGAATGTAGAACGAATGTTATTACTGAAATTCGAATTATAAATCCAAATGTTGATAAGAATGAATATTCTTAAAAATTCTATAATCGAATGTTATTTACAGTTTTCGAATGTCACTTTCGAATTCGAATGTTTATAATTATATCGAATGTCCACATTCGAAATTTCGAATTTAACATTCTATTTAATAAATACTATTCAGAAGTTCAATAGTTCATGTGGTAGGGAGGGAATCTAGTAAATTGATACATAATAGATACAAATATATCATTTTGAATGTTTCTATATAGAATATTGCATAATTCGAATATTACATTTAAAGAAAAAGCATTAGAAATACTATTACAATCTAAATTCGAATTTTTCGAAAAGAATATTTTCGAATGTAATCATAAAATTCGAAACCGAACATTCGAAAATCGAATGTTAGAATGTTCTGTATACATTCGAAATTTGATTCGAACAAACGAATGTGTTAAAATTTGTGCCGTTTTTCGAATGTTGCGAAACATTCGCCCATCCCTAATTTTGACACACAATAATTCCATAGAATTAATTGAGAAAAGCAGCCAATTTCCATTAAGTTAAAATAATGCCTATATTTTATTGAATATTGAAAGAATATAACATATTCTGAAATTGTTATTTGTGCAGACACATATTGAAAAATGCATCAACAATGAAGCTGTTAGGGCGGCATCAATTTATGATGGTTGTTTGTCGAAAAGCTGTTATTTAGCTTAAATTTAAATCCCAGAGCAGCGCTATATATCACATAATCAATATATTTGTATTGAAATGTGCTCAATAATAATAATGTGTCATTTTTATTAAACTGTTTATTAAACATAAATAACAGTGGTTTTCTTTCAAATTGTCTTTTCATTGGTCTCAAGTTAATGGGCCAGCTCTGAAAGTGGTGAACTGCTCAGCACGACAACATTCTTGTATCATATTGAGTGAAATAGGGATGAATGTTTTATCATTCACCTTCTTTACAGTTAAAGTGAAAGTAAATCCTAGCATTGTACAAACGCTAGGATTTACTATTGAAACAAATAAAGGGGGCTTTTATTCATGAAGTATAAGGTACTTCATGTAGAAAGATCCTTTATTTGATTCAATCGATCACCGTTTTTACCTTGTACAGCAGCCCAAGGCAAAAAAATTTTTTGGTTAAGAGGTGACGTTTTCATCTCTTAGCCAATAGCCGTGCGGTAAATCCGGCTTGGCACCCATGGGAGCCGGATTTACCACACGGCTATTGGCTTAGAGGTGAAAACATCACCTCTTAGCCAATTTTTCTTTTTGCCGTGGGTTCCTGTACAAGGTAAAAATGGTGATTGATTGAATCAAATAAAGGAGCTTTCTACATGAAGTACCTTATACTTCATGAATGAAAGTCCCCTTTATTTGTTTCAATAGTAAATCCTAGCGTTTGTAAAATGCTAGGATTTACTTTCACTTTAACCCCTTAAGGACCAAGGCCATTTTTAAATTTCTTTCCCTTAAGAAACAGGGCTATTTTTACATTTCTGCTGTGTTTGTGTTTAGCTGTAATTTTCCTCTTATTCATTTACTGTACCCACACATATTATATACAGTTTTTCTCGTCACTAAATGGACTTTCTAAAGATACCATTATTTTCATCATATCTTATAATTTATTATTAAAAATATTATAAAATATGAGTAAAAAATGGAAAAAAAACATACTTTTTCTAACTTTGACCCACAAAATCTGTTACACATCTACAACCACCAAAAAACACCCATGCTAAATAGTTTCTAAATTTTGTCCTGAGTTTAGAAATACCCAATGTTAACATGTTCTTTGCTTTTTTTGCAATTTATAGGGCAATAAATACAAGAAGCACTTTGCTATTTCAAAACCACTTTTTTTCAAAATGAGCGCTAGTTACATTGGAACCCTGATATCTGTCAGGAATACCTGAATATCCCTTGACATGTATATATATTTTTTTTAGAAGACATCCCAAAGTATTGATCTAGGCCCATTTTGGTATATTTCATGCCACCATTTCACCGCCAAATGCGATCAAATAAAAAAAATTGTTTACTTTTTCACAATTTTTTTTCACAAACTTTAGGTTTCTCAAAGAAATTATTTACAAACAACTTATGCAATTATGGCATAAATGGTTGTAAATGCTTCTCTGGGATCCCCTTTGTTCAGAAATAGCAGACTTATATGGCTTTGCCGTGCTAAATGCCAGTGCGCACCACACGTGCTTTATGCCCAGCAGTGAAGGGGTTAATTAGGGAACATGTAGGGAGCTTGTAGAGTTAATTTTAGCTTTAGTGTAGTATAGTAGACAACCCAAAGTATTGATCTAGGCCCATTTTGGTATATTTCATGCCACCATTTCACCGCCAAATGCGATCAAATAAAAATTTTTTTTACTTTTTCACAAATTTTTTCACAAAATTTAGGTTTCTCACAGAAATTATTTACAAACAACTTATGCAATTATGGCATAAATGGTTGTAAATGCTTCTCTGGGATCCCCTTTGTTCAGAAATAGCAGACTTATATGGCTTTGCCGTTGCTTTTTGGTAATTAGAAGGCTGCTAAATGCCACTGCGCACCACACGTGCTTTATGCCCAGCAGTGAAGGGGTTAATTAGGGAACATGTAGGGAGCGTGTAGAGTTAATTTTAGCTTTAGTATAGTGTAGTAGACAACCCAAAGTATTGATCTAGGCCCATTTTGGTATATTTAATGCCACCATTTCACCGCCAAATGCGATCAAATTTAAAAAAAACTTAAATATTTTTGCAATTTTAGGTTTCTCATTGAAATTATTTACAAACATCTTGTGCAATTATGGCACAAATGGTTGTAAATGCTTCCCTGGGATCCCCTTTGTTCATAAACAGCAGACATATATGGCTTTGGCGATGCTTTTTGGTAATTAGAAGGCTGCTAAATACCGCTGCACATCACACGTGTATTATGTCTAGCAGTGAATGGGGTTAATTAGGGATCTTGTAGGGAGCTTGCAGGGTTAATTTTAGCTTTAGTGTAGAGATCAGCCTCCCACCTGACACATCAGACCCCCTGATCCCTCCCAAACAGCTCTCTTCCCTCCCCCACCCCACAATTGTCCCCGCCATCTTAAGTACTGGCAGAAAATCTGCCAGTACTAAAATAAAAGGTATATTTTATTTATTTTTTATTCTTTTTTAGCATATTTACATATGCTGCTGTGTAGGATCCCCCTTAGCCCCAATCCTCCCTGATCCCCCCAAACAGCTCTCTAACCCTCCCCCTCTACATTATTGGGAGCCATCTTGGGTACTGGCAGCTGTCTGCCAGTACCCAGTTTACAAAAAAAAATATATTTTTTAATTTGTTCCCACTTTTCTGTAGTGTAGCTTCCCGCCCCAAAGACTAAACCCCCACCCCCTCCCAGATCACTTTGATTATATATCATAACATTTTTATTCCCCCTCTCTCCCTCTAAAATTACACAAACTGTTCCATAGTGTAATGGTTCCCACCTGCTCCCTCCCTGTGCACGCGCCCGCCCGCCTCCCCCGTGCACACGCGCACGTCCATGCGCGCCCCTCAGCTACCCCGTCCATGATCCCGCCCACCTCTACACTCACCAAGCCATCGATGGCCGCCCACCCGCCTCCCACATCGGCTCCCACCCACCAACGATTGCGGCCATCGATGTCCGGTGCAGAGAGGGCCACAGAGTGGCTCTCTCTGCATCGGATGGGGGAAAAGGTTATTGCAGTGATGCCTCGATATGGATATATAATAATCCTGATCGCTTCCAGCCGCTTTCAACTCCAACGTCATACAGGGAACGTTGCTGGTCTTTAAAGACCAGTTTGTGCAAGATGTACCCTGTACGACGTATGTTGTTAAGGGGTTAAGGTGTTAGCCAAAACTAGGGTCATACATATATATTCAATGGTAAAATACATTAACGCGTGCATTTTTATTGCAATATTCCTTGCAAAGAACCCAGCAAATAGGTTAAACACATTCTGTTATATTCGAAACAATTTTTATTTTACTATAGCTCAAGTTAATATGGATCAAGCCATATACAGGGAGTGCAGAATTATTAGGCAAATTAGTATTTTGACCACATCATCCTCTTTATGCATGTTCTCTTACTCCAAGCTGTATAGGCTCGAAAGCCTACTACCAATTAAGCATATTAGGTGATGTGCATCTCTGTAATGAGAAGGGGTGTGGTCTAATGACATCAACACCCTATATCAGGTGTGCATAATTATTAGGCAACTTCCTTTCCTTTGGCAAAATGGGTCAAAAGAAGGACTTGACAGGCTCAGAAAAGTAAAAAATAGTGAGATATCTTGCAGAGGGATGCAGCACTCTTAAAATTGCAAAGCTTCTGAAGCGTGATCATTGAACAATCAAGCGTTTCATTCAAAATATTAAACAGGGTCGCAAGAAGCGTGTGGAAAAACCAAGGCGCAAAATAACTGCCCATGAACTGAGAAAAGTCAAGCGTGCAGCTGCCAAGATGCCACTTGCCACCAGTTTGGCCATATTTCAGAGCTGCAACATCACTGGAGTGCCCAAAAGCACCAGGTGTGCAATACTCAGAGACATGGCCAAGGTAAGAAAGGCTGAAAGACGACCACCACTGAACAAGACACACAAGCTGAAACGTCAAGACTGGGCCAAGAAATATCTCAAGACTGATTTTTCTAAGGTTTTATGGACTGATGAAATGAGAGTGAGTCTTGATGGGCCAGATGGATGGGCCCGTGGCTGGATTGGTAAAGGGCAGAGAGCTCCAGTCCGACTCAGACGCCAGCAAGGTGGAAGTGGAGTACTGGTTTGGGCTGGTATCATCAAAGATGAGCTTGTGGGGCCTTTTCGGGTTGAGGATGGAGTCAAGCTCAACTCCCAGTCCTACTGCCAGTTTCTGGAAGACACCTTCTTCAAGCAGTGGTACAGGAAGAAGTCTGCATCCTTCAAGAAAAACATGATTTTCATGCAGGACAATGCTCCATCACACGCATCCAAGTACTCCACAGCGTGGCTGGCAAGAAAGGGTATAAAAGAAGAAAATCTAATGACATGGCCTCCTTGTTCACCTGATCTGAACCCCATTGAGAACCTGTGGTCCATCATCAAATGTGAGATTTACAAGGAGGGAAAACAGTACACCTCTCTGAACAGTGTCTGGGAGGCTGTGGTTGCTGCTGCACGCAATGTTGATGGTGAACAGATCAAAACACTGACAGAATCCATGGATGGCAGGCTTTTGACTGTCCTTGCAAAGAAAGGTGGCTATATTGGTCACTGATTTGTTTTTGTTTTGTTTTTGAATGTCAGAAATGTATATTTGTGAATGTTGAGATGTTATATTGGTTTCACTGGTAAAAATAAATAATTGAAATGGGTATATATTTGTTTTTTGTTAAGTTGCCTAATAATTATGCACAGTAATAGTCACCTGCACACACAGATATCCCCCTAAAATAGCTAAAACTAAAAACAAACTAAAAACTACTTCCAAAACTATTCAGCTTTGATATTAATGAGTTTTTTGGGTTCATTGAGAACATGGTTGTTGTTCAATAATAAAATTAATCCTCAAAAATACAACTTGCCTAATAATTCTGCACTCCCTGTACATATTTCCATGCCTATTCCAAAAGAAATAAAAAAAAAAATACAAACTATAAGTTGCGCAAGTAGATTCATCTCATACTCTAATAGAAAACTCAGCACTATAACAAGTAAAAGCTTGTATATTTGGAAGAAAACAATACAGGGTCAGATTATGAGTGGAGTGCTAAGTTACGCGTGTTCAAAATGGGTTTATAGCTGGTGTTTGCACGCAACAGGTTATTTGCTCGTATTAAAAGTTAAAAGTAAACACGATTGATTGAGCACAATTGATTGAAGTTACTGCTCATCGGAATAGCGCTTCATCAGAGCTCTGGTTAACTGTTTCAGAAAACAATAACATGTCACAAAACACATCAAAAGTGCATAACGAAGTACAGTTACACTCATAATAACACTATCTAATAAAAATATTGCACAAAAAAGTTATAAGGGCTCAAAAAAAGGTGCCTGGGGTTCATGTGTATTTTGCCCTACATTTGATCCAAAGCTTGATTTTCAATAGGGTTGATGTCAGGAGCTGCAATATATTGATTCTATGCTTAACAGTGATTGACAGTTACTTAAATGCACTGGCCCTGATTGGCTCTATTGCTCTGCTCCAGACATGTAGTGCATTGCCATTCTAGGTTTGACTTTAACTATGTGTTTAAATCTTTTGTGGTGGCTAAAATAAACAAATGGTTCTCTGAAAGCAACAGTGCAATAATGCAATGCTCGAATGCATGAATAATTTTATTATTATTTAATGTCACGTTTACACCATATAATAAAAAGGATTACACTCTGAGTCTCAGTCTGTACTGAAGAATTGTACTCTTTTAGTACCGAAAAAGATGCACATTAGTGAATAGGAGAGCACTTGCTGTTTGATAACAGAGGTGTACTGGTATATAATAAGCCTTCCTAATTAGATTTTTTTCAGACCTTAGATCATTAACACCGAAGGCTAAATTCAGCTGATGGGCCATTACTTGTGAAGTGAATCGTAACACTATACTTACAGACTTTATGGGCTCTGAATTATTAGAGCACTCTCCACCATCTGTGAGATTTTATTGATTTGGATACACTCAACATCTAATGTCCAAATATGTTGTAGCTACCTTTAAATTTCTATGATTTTGTTTGTACATTTTTTATATACACTACAAACAATTAATTGATTATATCCTTCTATGTAAAAGTAGTATAAATAGAAAACTATTGCCCAAGTTGAGCAAGTTGATAAAAATTCAAATTTTTAAGAGGAGATTGATAGACATCTTGCCTGGTAAAATGCCAATTTCAGAAGAAGAAATCTTATCTACACCAATCTTGGCCTAAATATTAGCATGCAAATGATTAATATGAAGTTCTGTTTGACACTTGAAGAGCATTAAAAGCTCTTAGAAATGGTCCTGTTAGCCGAAAACAATTATTCTGCATTATTTTTATTCAAAAACAAATGAAGTACTTGCCACTATGAATTTAAAGTAAAAATGTGGAGGATCAGGAAGAATATCCTGGTGCCATCATCCTCAGAAATGTGTCCCAGAAAAAAATAGAAAAAATTGAATTTATGGTGCACAACCTCATAGAATTCCAAAATTTATTACAGATGAAAATATTTTGTGTAAATCAGGTAGGATCTGTATAAGTTAAATTTAATGGACCACTGTCTTCTTTCAACCTCATCTACCATGTTACTGTGTAAAATCTTTACCTACATAATGATAATGAAACAAAATAACTATTACATTTTTGGAAAGTCACTCTTTGTCCCAAATAAATAGACTTTTTTTATTTTAGCCTATTTATTGGTACTTATGGGAACTGGCCTTTTGTTTCCTTATCACTATATGCAGACTGTTTAAATGTGAGGAATTCAATCTGTTGCTGTCAAAGTTTGGAATTTTATGAGGTTGTGAACCATAAATTGCCTTTCATTCTCTCTTTTTTTCCTATTTTATTACTACTGTTCATTTGTAAGTACATATTTTGTTGCCCTTTAAAAATAGGTGCTTTATGCCATGATACAATTTAGAAAAATACAATTACAAAAATAATGAATCTTGATTCACAGACTGAGAAACTCTTTATTTTATCAATCATATTAATTTAGGTTTTAGTAAAATGTACCTGTTATTGAATTTTCAAATACAGATACACAAATACAGGTAAACAATTGGCATCACAAAATGTTTTTTATTGTTTATAAAAAGAAAATTTAAATGATCTAATAACGTATGTCTCACAAACTCACTACAAGATACATGCAAAAATCAAAAGAGACCCCTGTACTAAAGGGAGGAGAACAAGAGTCCTTACTTGGGAACCTATCTGCCTGCCTTTGTGGCAAACGGATGTACTATTGCACAAGGACACAATGCCGCCCCCATGTTCAGGGTGATTTATAAGGTGGTGGAGGACGTAAGAAGCAATGTTGAGCACAAACTGGAAACTTTCTATACCATATTAATACATTAATTAATATCAAATAAGCTTGAGTATGCACAAAAATAATATAAAAAGTTTTGTATATGATATATTAAAAACCCTGCTCAACATTCTGATTGGACAGGGGAAACTAGGCACACCGGATTCATCAGGATTAACCCTTCATGGAGCTGTTCTAAGCAATATTCCCAGTTAAGTGTGTTATAAAGCTCCAGTAGTTAACTACATTTAACATATTATCATATGCTCAGTTCTAGGTAATACTAGATATACAGTATGTATTGGTTACCAATTATTTAATATTGCTACAGCAGTTTCAAACTGTCAAAATAACATATCCAATAAAGTTACATTTCTATACATTTAGAAATAGATCACTGTTTTAAGGGAAAGCATCCAAATTTACAGGGAAATGCCTTACATGTTAACAGAATAGATTTGGCTAAGAACACTCAAGAGAAATACTTATTTTGTATTTTTGGTACTGATGTAAAGGTATCTAAGCTAACACCAATGGTTAATAAAGTCAAATTATGAATTTAACCCCTTAGGGATCTTGGTCTGTAGTCAAAAGATCCAGTACATCTCTTGTCGAGATAGGGTCTGGAATTTATCAACCCCTCTCTTAAGGTCCTTAATACTTTCGATAACCATCCATTTCAATGTTTCACATTTTTTATCATGTTTAATCACAAAATGTTGGACAAGTGGGGTACATTCGTGGACCTACAATTTAGGCAAGAATTTACCTCAAAGTCTTCCCCTGTGACAAAAGAACTAAATGTTGCAGATATATGTGCATGTTCACAGGCTTTGCATTGGTGGTACTCACACCTAAATGTTCTTTTAGAGGTCAGCCAAGATGATTGAGTGGCTGAAGCAGGTTTCCTTAACTGCGATGGTGATAATATATTTCCTATAGTTTTGTTTCTGCAATATGAAATTCTACAGCCATTGCCCACCATAGCCGCCAAACCATCATCTGCTGCCAAAAAGTGAAAATGTTTGTGAACTATCTTGCAAATGCCCTTATACTGTTTAGAATAGTCGGTCACAAATGTCACCCCCTTAAAGCCAGTTTTTGTGTATTGTTTGTCCTGTAAAAGTGTCTGTCTGTCAATGGATCTGACTTCTCTGCGTGCCCTGTGTATAACTTTGTTATTGTATCCTCTTTCTCATAGTCTCTGTGTTAAAGAATCTGCATGTGTCTCAAAGCTATTGACAGTCATACAGTTTTTCTTTAATCTGATGAATTGGCCTTAAGCTATAGAATAGGCAACATGCCCAGGGTGACAGCTGCTTGCATGCAAGAGACTATTCCTAGAGATGGGTTTCCTATAAACCTCAGAGATTATTTGACCAGATTCCCTTCCCTCTAGATTCAGATCTAGAAAGTGAATAGAATTTGCGTCAAATTCATGAGTACATTTCAAACCCAGGTCGATTATATTGATCCATCTCACAAACTTCAATGCCTCATCCCCACTTCCTGTGCAAATCAACAACAAATCATCAATATAACGAAGGTAAAACACGATGGAAGGTCTGAAGGGGTTTTCCCCTGCATAGATGTGGGACAGCTCCCATCAACCCATATAAAGGTTGGTGTAGGTGGGTGCAACCTTGGCGCCCATAGCTGTCCAACATCTCTGCAAATAAAATGACCCCTCAAACTGAAAATAATTATGAGTGAGCAGGAAGTGGGTATGTATATGATGCCATATTATACAATAGAAATTAATTCTAGAACACGGAAAAAATAATAATTCCTAATATAAAATCAAATAACAGTAGGTTCTAAGTCTTTACATAAAGCACTAAAAACACATGAAGGGTCATTAAATTGAAGTTCATAGATGCTGTTAAATATCTTCAAAGGCTATCTTACACAACTATAGTTTCACAGTGAACCCATTGGGCCCCATATATTAAACACTATGCAGACAAGGTTCTCAACTTGAGAACCTGTCTGCATGGTTTTGCAGCATACAGGCAGCAGACTCTGTAAGTCCGCTATCAATATGTACCATTACAAGCTCAAGCGAGTGTATAATGACACCCCTTCTCTCGCGTGACCAATCGCACAAGAGAAGGGCCTGTCAATCACCCTAAGCAAGCATGTTCAGCGGGATTTCTCTCCACCTATTCAGAGGTAGCAAAGATTGTAAGAAGCAGCACTCACATGTGCTAACCTGCCCCACAAGGGCTCTAACACAGCTCACACTGCTTAGTACATGGAACGCATTGTGTCTATCTATCTATCTATCTATCTATCTATATATCTATCTATTATCTATCTATTTATCTATCTATTTACCTTTTTCAGTCTGTCCATCTATCTGTCTATATCTTTATCAGAATGTTGCCAGATTATTTAACTCAAACCTATATTTTATTTCAGCCCTTGATTTTTTTTTAGTATTGAGCAGTGGAACTTTTGAGTCACCAGTTTGCTAAATGTGGGTTACATATAGAAATATACAACATACTTTTAAAACAAAGAATTGCTTAATGTTGTTTTAAATAAAACCCACTAATTAATGCAGGCAGTTTTTTATGTTATGTTTTTCACTTAAAAACAGAAGATATATATAGATTGAAGTAGTAATTAAAGTGGATAATATACAGTCAGGCAGCTCTTCATGGAAATAGAGATTAGCAATAAATGGAAAATCAGTATATTGATCATTTCTTGGTTGGGTTCCTTCTGAAAGAAGACTAATCTGATGTCTAATACAGCATGTGTGGATGGCTTCTCATGCACAATGTTCATTATTGGGAGTTTCATTAAGGGGAAGTACAATAATAAGCACATTTTGTAATCTAAGTCTGTGTGTTAATTGCTGATTTTCACTACTAAGTGCAAGTATTGGCTTGTGTTAACTAATACCAGATTCACCATGTGGAAAGGGCAGAATACGTCTAAGATTGCTTTTAGTCAGTGTTGTTGAATCAATATTTTACAGATCATTTACATGATGAAATCATATTCCTATTCTGATCAAGTGTGGTGAAGCCATTATCATACATACAAAGTAATAAATGTAACACTGAATGTTAATTATGTTCAAATAGGAAGTTGTGACATAAATCAAAAAATATTTTCAGACTATTGTAAGACTAGTAAGGTTGTTCTAGCTTCTTCATATACTTGTGTGTCTCATATTTTTTTTAGTATGAACCAGGATGTATATATATATATATATGGAAATAATATAAAAAAGAAGAGGAGCAACAAATGGCACAAGCTAAAGGGACATGAAAAAAAATATTTTTATTATGAAAAAAGTTACATCTGTTTAATTTGATTTTTGAAATAAGATGTACACAACTGGCACATTGGCATACAAGCTCACTGGTGGAATTGGTGGACATCATCAACATTCAATAAAAATCATGAAAAAAAGTTTTCATTTCAGCAAAGGCACAGCCCTTTAAATCGATATGAAACCTAAAAATGTTGCTTCGTTGCCATGATATTCTGTTTTGAAGAGATACCTAGGTAGGCCCCTTGAGCACTGCATGGCAAGAAATAATGCTGCCATCTAGTGCTCTTGCAAATGGATAACATTCTTGCAAAGTTTCCAGCTCCTAAGCATTACATTCCTGCTTTTAAAAAAAGATACCAAGAGAACGAAAAAAATGATAATAGAAGTAAATTAGAAAGTTGTTTAAAATTGCATGTTCTATGTGAATCATGAAATAATTTTTTGGGTTTTATATCCCTTTAAGCATTTTAAAAACTGTTAAAAAAAACTAAATTCTGACACCTAGATTACAAGTTGTGCACTAAACCGGGTGCGTAAAGAAGGCAAAAAAATGAGCGTTATCGCACTTTTCATAGCGCTGCCATTACAAGTTACTGAAAAACCTACTTGTGCTGTGCGTTATGGTGCGATAAGCTCCATAACGCACAAAAGCCAAGGGCTGAATTTACGTGCTCTTGCACGCTTTCCCCCACAGACATCAATGGGGAGAAATTGTTAGAAAAAAACTAACACCTGCAATTGCAGAATGGAGCTTGCCGTAATAAAACCCTAGTCTAAACACCCCTAATCCGCTGCCCCCGACATCGCCAACACTAAATAAAATGATTAACCCCTAAACTGCTGCTACCCGACATCGCTGACACTAAATAAAATTATTAACCCTTAAACTGCCACCCTGACTGCCAACACTAAATAAAATGATTAACCCCTAAACTGCTAGCACCCCACATTGGTATTAATAAACTAAACCTATAAACCCCTAAACTGCTGGCCCCCTGCATCGGTTCTAATAAACTAAACCTATTAACCCCTAAACTGCCATCCTCCCACCTCGCAACACACTAAATTAAACTATTAAACTTACAATATAACTATCTTTAAAAAAATAAAAACTTACCTATGAAATTAAAAAACCTAAGTTTAAACTATAAATTTAACTAACATATTACTATTTTAAATAAATGAAAGAAATGAAAAATAAAAAAAACCTAATATTACAAAATTATAAAATCCAATCACTACGATTAAAAATAAAAAAAAACTAACATTACAATTTTTATAAATTCCTAACACTACGAATAAAAAAAAACCTAACATTACAAAAAATAATGAACACTAACATTACGAACAAATAAATAAATCTAAGATTACAAAAAATAATAAACAAAATTATCCAAAATAATAAAAATTACACATAATCTAATAGCCCTATAAAAACAAAAAAGCCAAAATAAAAACACCCCCTAACCTAACAATAAACTACCAATATCCCTTAAAAGGACCTTTTGTAGGGCATTGCCCTAAGTTAAACAGGCCTTTTACCTACAAAAATTATACAAAGTCCCCCCAACCAACTCCTGAAAATAAAAAACCTAAGTCTAAAAAAACCCTGAGCTACCCATACATTTGTATGAATGTTGTATGGTTATTGCCATTAAGCTCTTTTACTGCCCATCCTTAATCTTTTAAAAAAAAAAATGCCCCCAAAAAATCCAAAAAACTAACATTAACCCCAGGAAATCTACTCATGGTTCCTGAATTCCGGACATCCATCTTCATCCAGCCAGGGACATCTTGATCCATCGTGGGGGAATTTTCTATCTTCATCCCGGTGGCACGGAGCCGTGGAGGCGCGGAACCATACACTGAAGCTTGAATGCAAGGTACCCATTTAAAAATGGTGTACCTTGCATTCCTATTGGCTGACATTTTCAAATCAGACAATAGGATAAGAGCTACTGAAATCCAATTGGCTGATTTGAACAGCCAAATCAGCAAGATGTCGCCACCTGGATAAAGACTTCTCACCGCCTGGATGAAGATGGATGTCCGGACTTCAGGAACCGTGTGTAGATTTCCTGGGGTTAGTGTTAGTTTTTTGTTTTTTTTATTTAGTATTTGCGATGCGGGAGGGTGGCGGTTTAGGGGTTATTAGGTAGTTTATGGTGTTAGTGTGCTTTGTAACATTTTAGTTATGAGGTTTGTGAAACATTTTTGTTTTGCAAAATCCATAACTACTGGTCTCAGATTGCGGAATGGATCCCGGTGGTATAAGCTATAACACTAGTGTTATAGCAAGCCCGAACAACTTGTAATTCGGGGCTATGGAAAATCCCACACTCAAACGTAATTTTTTTGAGTGCGGAATGGATTGTTGCATTACAGGCTAAAACACTTGTGCGACCGTAGTATGGGAGACCTGCCATTCCACGCGCAATTGACAATTTTTCAGCAGTATAGCCGTATCGCACCATAACTCAGAACTTGTAATCTAGCTGTAAAATTGCTACATTGAAAATCAATAATAATTTTACATAGTGTATAATTTGGTTAAACAAGAAACATCCTTAGTTAAAACTTCAAATAATATCTGTGATTTACTCAAGGAGCCACACTCGCCAATGGTATAATGTATATTTAAAGTTTAGTAGAACATTGTCCAATGAGTATGTTTTAACATAAAATCTATATATTTTTTTTAACAGAAAATTAAATTTTTAAGCAGGAAACAAATGTATATAATGCAGTTTTATTTTTACACTTAGGGGCCGATTTATTAATGTCTGGCGGACATGATACACTGCAACGTATCATGTCCGCCAGACATCGCTGAATGCGGACAGCATAAGTTTTCGGCATTCAGCATTGCACAAGCAGTTCTAGTGAAATGCTTGTGCAATGCTGTCCCCTGCAGATTCGCTAGCAGGGGTTGTCAATACACCCAATTGTATTTGATTGGGTGGATTGCTGTACGCCGCTCAGAGGCGGCAGATCCAGTTAAGAAGCAGCGTTCTTAAGAGTTGGCCCCATTCGGGGCATATTAAATCGGCCCCTAAGTTCGGACTGCTTAAAAAAGTATTCAGCTCTGGTGTTTTTTGTCATTTTCTTTTGCATTGTAACCCATTAGAAGCATTGCCACTTAAATTAGTTTATCTGTTTAATTCAATTACACAATATATCTGTTTAATTCAATTACACAATAAAAATGATAGGAATGCAAAATATACAAGGTTAGTAAGACAACAAAACATGGGCTTTAATTGTAAAAGCCTAAAGTGTTTCCATTTTTATTTTTCACTTTACTAACAATGCAAATTCATGAAGTATAATTAAGAGTGCCCTATTATTTTGGATCATTTTATAATAAACATTTTTTTCAATGTCAAAACTTAATTAAAATTAAAATTTAGTTGCAAAAAAGTTGTTTGATTACAGCTATATTTTTTACCTTTATAAATCCCGTAAATGATCATGCTTCTCAGCATGAGAATGGGGTGTACAGGATTATGTAAGCATTTGGAAAATCATTTGCAAACACAATAGGCTATACAAAAAAGACCAAAAAAGGGTTTTCAAGATAGTTGAAATAAAAGTGCAAAAATCATGAGAAAACCGTCTTATAAAGGTTTTCTTTCTGATGCTTTAAATACTGTTAGATTCTGACAAGTATTGATGGCAAGCAGTGCTAAGAAACCACAGGAAAACATTTGACCAACTAATTCTTCTTATGGATTGGAATAGTTTCATTTTTCACAAAAATCTATCCAGAGAGCTTCTATTAGAATTCAATAGATGTTAGTGTTCAAATAGTTTTTTTTCTCAACTGTATATATCAGGGATAAACAACTAACAGCCTATAGGCCACATGCAGCCCTCTGCACTAGTTTGTGTGGCCCCTAAGGGGAATACAATCATCCCCAGTTTTGCATAACCAACACTGTTATATTAATATACTTTTTACCTCTGTGATTACCTTGTATCTAAGGACCTTCTGAGAGCCCCCTGATCACATGACTGTGACTGTTTATTATCTATTGTCTTGCCGTTAGTATTGTGTTGTGCTAAATCTTAAATAACTTTTTGTGCCTGAACACAGTGTTATCTATATGGCTCATGTGAACTATCAAGTCTTTTGTTGTGAAAAACAATTTAAAAAGCATGTGATTAGAGGCAGCCCTCAAGGGCTTAGAAATTAGCATATGAGCCTACCTAGGTTTAGTTGCAACTAAGAATACCAAGAGAAAAAAGCAAATTTGATGATAAATGTAAATTGGAAAGTTGATTAAAATTACATGTCCTATCCGAATAATGAAAGTTTATTTTGAGTAGACTGTCCCTTTAAGTGGGAGAGGAAAGTACATATTCTCCAAAAGTTATGTAACAAGTCAGGCATAAAAGATATCTGGCATTACAGAATCCTGATCTTAAAGCCTATACATGTTGTTCTAAGGGACAACAAGCGCTGTCCAGGATTGACATGTTTTTGGTTGCAGATAAGTTATTGGAGGAAGGAATTAAGGCTGATATTAGGGATATAGTACTTTCAGACCATGTCATCATTTCATTTGATTTTTAGACTAAAACTCTTCAATCATCTTCAAATAGCAGTTTATTTTTCCCTAATTATCTATTGCATAATATTACATTTCAAAGTTGGTTAAGGATTAAATGGTTGGAGTTTTTTTAATTTCAATAGTCCCTATATGGGTAAAATTGAAATTTTGGGGGAAACAGCTAAGGCAGTGTTATGTGGAGAAATTAAAGCTCATTTATGTTACCTTAATTTTTTTTTTTAAACAGCAGGAAATCCAGCTAATCCAGAAATCTAATAGTGTTAAAAATAGCTATAATGCTTATCTGGCAAATCCATGTAAAACGCTATGGGCAGATACTGTAGATTAAAAAATCAGAGAGATGTATTCCTTAAACAAAGGACTATCCAAAATGATCTCAAACAAAAGGCCCTATATGGGGGACATATAGGTAGGTTGGCTAAATATTTAGCGAGAATTACTAAACATAAAACAAGGAATCATATTCCAGCAATTAAGCAATTGTGGTGAAGAAAGATTTACAGATAATACTGATATTAAAAAGGTTTTCTTAGATTTTTACCAGAATCTATAAAAAGCAAAAAATATCGGATAAGGTACAAGAAAAGCTGTTTTGGGGAAGTATCACTCCACCTAAGATATCCCAGGATATACAATCTTTGAACTCACCAATCTCCTTGGGCGAAATCCTTAAGGCCATTCAAAAAACTAAAATGAGCAAAGCTCCAAGACCTAACTGTCTACCTGCGGAATTCTACAGAATTCTACAGGAAGACATTGTCCTTATACTTTACAAACAATTTAATTTTTATTATTCCTCTTGTACAGAATGTTCACAGTATTTTGCAGCATCTAATATTTCACTAATAGTTAAGAAAAATAAAGATCCTGAAGACCTTGCTTCATACAGGTCTATTTCATTGTTAAATGCTGATTACAAATTATTAACAAAAATTATCGCCAATTGCTTAAAAATCTATCTTGGTGCTATAGTCCAGGAAGATCAGGTTGAATTTATGTCGGGCAGGAGCTCCTTTAAATTTAAAAGTAAAAATTACTTGAATTCTCTTAACGCAAAAAAAGGTTGGTACAAACTTGTTTGGTTAACATTTTATTTTCTGTTATATTTCCCAATAATATTAGTGTATACATATTATAATGATGGTCTGAAATAAAATTGCTATTTTAAAGCAAGGAACATCTAATGAATGTCTTGGATAGCCTGAGATAATTGAGGAAAACATCAATCATATTACATCTATATTTGTTCTGCATTTCCCAAAGCATTGACTTCAAAAGGTTCCTCTGAGGAAGCAATGCGGGTAAAACACTTGAACAGTCATGCACATTTTCTGCCTATAAATGGATAAAGAGATTTCATTGTACACTATATTAAATTAATAAGATGTTTAAAGGATTTAAAGTCACTAAACACATATAAGCGTCATTGAAACAAAAAGTAGTGCTGAGAAATTCACAGTTTATTTGGTGATTCCTTTATTCTACTTTTTGATATTATTAATTTATAATAATAATTATAATATAATTTATAAATTTGTAGTTTGTATGTGTGTACTGCATACGATAAATGGGAAATGTTTTATACTATTATTACCTCTAATTTCAAAGTTACTTCATTCTCTTGGTATCTTTTGTTGAAGGAGCAGAATACACTACTGAGAGATAACTGATTCTGAACACTACAATTGTGCAACAGCAAAAAAAATTATTTCGGACAAATCTTTCAAAAGGAATATTCTGAAAAATTCGTTTTTCAGAATATTAGTCTGCTGCACTATTAAAAACAAATATTTGGGGAGCATTTATATTTGTTCCTTTGCTACAGGTGAAAAAGTTCAACTGTATCATTACCTGAAGTGTGTTAACTGCGCTAATAGGAGCCTTAGCAAGGCATATCCCAGTACCTACGTAAAAGGACCTTCTCCTTTATTGCAGGCTCTGGGATTTACTGTTTAATAAGCCTCCTTTTATCATGTCCCAGGGCTCTGTGCAGAAGGTGGGATTATAGTGGCTGTTCAGTGCAAGTATTTAACCCCTAAATGCAATTTAAAGGAAACTAATGAATACTGATGCATTTTATCAGTATTTCTTCATTTTCTTAAAATGTAGCTGATGCATTCATACAAATATTTGTTTAGTGAAAATGAAAAAAATATCAGTGTTTGTGTTACTAAATCATATTCATAATAATAATTCATAATTAAGCAAATGCACAAACCTACTGAGCCAATGAAAAGAGGCACATATGTGCAGCTCTAATCAACACCTAGCTTAGCTTCTATTGGGGCATTGCTGCCTTTAAGCCTACGTAGGTATGCTTTTCAACAAAGGATAACAAGATAATTAACAAGAGAACAAGAAGTAAATTGGAAAGTTTTTTAAAATTACATGGGTCATTTGAATCAGTAAAGTGGACTTTACTGTCCTTTTAAGTCAATTTGTGATGTATTATAATTCAGTTTGCCATATGTCATAACCAAATGCTTTAGTTAATTGCTTAATATTATTCAAAAAACAACCTTTCTAATATAAGAATGCAATGATTAGAATCACTGAGTTATTGATTTCTTTTATTGTATGCAGCCATCGTTATTTTCAAAGATGTAATTTAAGACACATTCAATGGTTTGAAGTGTGTGTTTAATAAATTTAGCAATAGTGAATACTGAAAATAATTAAGCAAATTATTGTTTTTTCCCCCAGTTTTTGTGCTCCATTGAAGTCTATGTGGCAATACGTTAACACGTTTGCAATATTTGAAGTTCGGCTTTTTGCATGAGTCAGGTTAGCATTCGTGCTAAAACTTTTATGTTCAACTTTTTATAAACGCACTACCTGACGTGCCCAAAAAGTAATTGTGTGTGCAGGAGTGCAAACTGCTGTTTCGCTAGTAATTTCACCCTGAATGTGTCCATGAATCAAATGTAAGATTTTTTTTTTTAAATAATTTTTCTTGAAAGATTCAAATATCGAATGTAACTTTTAATTAAAAAAAAAAAACACAGCAAAAATAGCATTGGAACTTTATTTTTTGTTCAGATCATAGATTTGTTATTTCTAAATGTTGAGACAACTCAAACTCTTAGCATTTATTTAGCACTGTAAGAGTTTTTGGTGGAGACAAGGAAAAATCTTGGCTTGTGTAATATTAGTAAAATTATATTGACACTGGTTTTCCATAACTGAACCCTTGAGCAACTAGAATAATATTTCAGATTTAGGCAGTAAACAATAATAACAAGTTCAAAAAATAATTACATCAATATAAGAACAACCTAGTCCCTCACTAGAATGTATCCTTTGTAATAAAACTCAAATCAATTTTTCATTTGTTGTATGAAAACATGTTGTTTTATGATGCCTTTGATATAAATTGAGACTTCAAAAGGATATGTTTCTGAAATTGTTATAAGCAAGGGATCTTATTTTAGTGAGACTATAGATGGGGGGTTATTTGTATGCAGGCCCATACCTGGAAGGACACTTTTTGAGGAGATACTTAGCAGCATGATACCTTATGTTGGTACTGTTAAGTGTTTTAGTTAAAGGGACAGTCAAGTCCAAAAAAAAACTTTTATGATGCAAATAGGGCATGTAATTTTAAACAACTTTCCAATTTACTTTTATCACCAATTTTGCTTTGTTCTCTTGGTATTCTTAGCTGAAAGCTAAACCTAGGAGGTTCATATGCTAATTTATTAGACCTTGAAGTGCATTTTGACAGTTTTTCACCACTAGATGGCGGTAGTTCATTTGTTTCATATAGATAACATTGAGCTCATGCACGTTAATTTACCAGGAAATGAGCACTGATTGGCTAAAATGCAACTCTGTCAAAAGAACTAAAATAAGGGGGCAGTCTGCAAAAACTTAGATACAAGGTACTTACAGAGGTAAAACGTGTATTATTATAACTGTGTTGGTTATGCAAAACTGGGGAATGGGTAATTAATGGATTATCTATTTTTTAAAACAACAACAATTTTGGTGTTGACTGTCCCTTTAAGTAAACAATGAAGTGGTTAAATGGCTTGGCATTGAGCTGATCTGGCATGCCGATATCTATACATCACAGTCTGTTTAGAGTCCCCAAAAACACATTGCTCTTAAATCATAGGTAATATAGCATGAAAGGTAAATCACAACTCTTCATATCAGGTAGGAGTTAGTAAGTTCCATCAGTGTTATGTTTGGTAGCAAAGGGTGAATAAAATAATTTTCTTTATGTATTTATGGTAGGAAGAGTTATTTACTGATCTGTGTATATTTGGCAGGATTTCCGCAATGATCTCCAAATACTCCCCAACCCGCCCTCTTTGCTCAACCTCTGACCTACGTCTCTCCACTCCTACTGTTTCTTTTTCCCTCTCTTGCCACCAAGACTTCTCATGTACTGCACTTGTCCTCTGGAACTCTCTACACAGCTCCATCACACCTATTTATAGAGACTTACCAACGAGGCTTACCAACTCCCCTAATACTGTTTTTCATGCTAACCAAAATAAAACTTCAACTGTACACAATATAACACTTTATTAGACATTAATATTGCATAAATATACTTTTCATGTTTTCGTCTATTTAAAGGGACAGTCAAGTCCAAAAAAACCTCTCATGATTTAAATAGGGAATGTCATTTTGAACAACTTTCCAATTTACTTTTATCACCAATTTTGCTTTGTTCTCTTGGTATTCTTAGTTAAAAGCTAAACCTAGGAGGTTCATATGATAATTTCTTAGACATTGAAGACTGCCTCTAATCTGAATGCATTTTGACCACTAGAGGGTATTGGTTCATGTGTTTAATATAATTAACATTGAGCTCATGCACGTGACATTACCCTGGAGTGAGCACTGATTGGCTAAAATGCAAGTCTGTCAAAAGAACTGAAATAAGAGGGCAATTTGCAGAAGCATAGATACAAGGTAATCACAGAGGTTAAAAGTATATTTCTATAACAGTGTTGGTTATGCAAAGCTGGGTAATGGGTAATAAAGCGATTATCTTTCTTTTTAAACAACAAAAATTCTGGTGTTGACTGTCCCTTTTACTGCAAAGGACTCCAATGCACTTATATATAAATATAAATATATATATATATATATATATACAGGGCCGCCATCAGGGGGTAATTAGGTCGACTCCTGTCCAGGGCCCAGTGGGCCAGGGGGCCCCATAAGGCAAGCACAACTATTATTAAAAAAAAATGAGCATGGGAAATGTCATTACATGGAGTAAAGCATTAGCATTTGAGAGGATTTGCACTAAACCACTATGCACAGTGTGAGACAGACTTGGCACTTCAGTTTGTACAGTGTGTGCCAGAGTCAGACGGCAGATCACTTTCATTGCAGAGTAGGTAGGACTTACTTAGAAAATGTTTTTTTAATTTATTTGTCCAATTTCAGATTGTAACTTCAGTGTGGTAATTGTGTGGTGGGGCCAGCGGTCCTTAAAAACACATTTTTTTTAGCAATATGCAGCAGTGTATTTAATGATTATTTGACAATGCTGTAGAAATTCTATATTTAAAACCTTGCAGAAATGTTTCCTCCTCAATACACAAATGGTAGGGGCCCTTTTGGCATTTATGATTTTTTTTTATTTATATACATATTTTAATTACATTCCAGTTTACTACCCCTTTATGCAAGGACTTACCAGATGCCAGGAGGCATTTATCTAAGATTTTTACATCTGCATAAAATGTCATACTCTCAGGCTAAGATTGCGCAGTGTTTGAAATTAGACAGGTTAAAGTAACACTGTTCAATTTACACTACTGCTGCCTTAATTTTGAAATACATACAAACAAGCCAAAATCCTACATTTAACCAGATTTAATGGTATGAGACCTAGTGCCACAGCTTATAGTTCCAACAAGACCATAAAAAGTACAGCATTTTCAAAATCCATAAGTACAGCTGATAGATGGGAACATTTGTACACCAAATTTGAAGTGGTGCTCTTCGTTGGAGAAAATGAGAAAAAAACCAACATATGTCAACCTTTCAAAAGTACTTTTCTTCATCTACCCATTCTGACAGATAAATAATGTACAATTTGGAATTCACAGAAGTATTTTTGTTTGCACATTTACAAATACGATTCTTTAAAAAGTGATCTCTTAATTTCTGCTATTTTTTGTATCATGAATGTCACACACTGTTGATTTAGGGGATGGCAATGTGCACAAATGTTACCTCCTGTGAGTGTTTCTGTGGGTGTCTTTGTTTATGTCTTTGTACTTTTGTTGGTGTCTCTATGCATGTGTATGTATTTTTTTCTGTGGATCTTTCTGTGAGGGTTTGTGTGTTTGTCTTTGTGCATTTTCTATGGATGTCTATATGAGGGTGTGTGTGTATGTATGTGTGTGTATGTATGTCTTTGTGTTTTCTGTGGGTGTCTGTGTGTGTGTGTATGTCTTTGTGTGTTTTCTGAGGCTGTCTCAGTGGGTGTTTCCTTGGGTGTGTGTGCAAGTTTGTGTTTGAGTTTGTGTGTGTGTATCCATTGTCTGTTAATTGTTTAGGACATTTTGACCTTACTAAAGACTTTTAGACTAATGAGACCTTTCTGGAAGTCACCAATCCACCACTTAACTTTTAAATAAAATTATTGTTTCGGCAGTTCAGGGCCCTTCCTTTCATCCACTGCATGCTGTTTTCATCATATTATTGGCATCTTCCTTGACAAAAAGATAATCATAATTCCATATTTTGTCTTGTTAATCTCCTTTTTTTGATAAAACTGTAGTCTACCTCATTACTTGTCAGGTCAATGTAAACAATTGCTAAGTGTCTGTGTGGGTGTCTGTGTCTGAGATTGTTTGTGGTTTTTTTTGCGTGTCTGCTAGAGTGTATATATGTGAATCTTTATGTGTGTCTGTGTGTTTCTGTGTTTGTGTGTTACTACCTTTACAACATGCTGAATTTAGTTTACACAAACTCTATGGAAAACATTTGAGATGGAAATCAAAGAGAGAACATTTGTAATCCAGAATGGTGATTTAATAGACCACTAATAACTTTCTTATAAAGTTTTGTTGCTTTACAAACACTTGTATAACATTTTATAGATATTCAAAATTATTTTGTGTTGTTTTCCTTGTGCTAATTTTAAAAGTTTTTGAGAAACAGTTATTTAAAGAAAAATAAATAGAAAGATAGCGCTCTGCAACAACCTACTCTGCATTTTGTCCTGTGATTATGTGGAAAGTGGAGGGATTAACATGTTTTCCCTACTCCGCCTGGTGATAACATACACTATATGGCTTAAAGCATGAAGACATCCCTACTAATTATTGAGTTCAGGTGTTTTTACCACACTCATTGCTAAAAGATGCATACAATCCAGCACATAGCCATAAAATCTTCATAGATAAACATTGGCAGTACAATGGGTTGCACTGAAGAACCCAGTTACTTTAAAGGGGCACTGTCATAGAATGCCACCTTTGCCCCAGGTCAGTTTGTGAAATTTCTGCATTACTAGATTTTCCCTGTTTAACTGTAAGTGCTGTTATAAATGTCTAGGAGCAACAACAGCCCAGCTACAAAGTGGTAGACCACTGCCCCACGGGAAATCACAAACCGGGTGTCTTAGTGCTGAAAGACATAGAGTGTAAAGCAAATTCCTATCATCTGTTGCATTACTCACTATAGTGTTCCAAATTGCCTCTAAAATCAACATCAGCAGAGGAACTGTGCGTTGGAATATTCATGTAAAGGGTTTTCATGGCCAAGCAACTGTACACAAAACTCCCATCAACATGCATTATGGTTTTCAGGATTTGGGCCAGGCCCCTTAGTTACAGTAAAGGGTGATCTTAATGCTACAGGAAACAAAGACATTTTAGACAATTGAGTGCTTCCAACTTTGTGGAAATAGTTTAAGAAAGGCCATTTCCTGTACTAGCATGACTGTGTACCCCTGTGTACAAAGTGAGGTCAATTAAGACATGGTTTGATGAATTTGGCATGGGGGAACTCGAGTGGCCTGCACAGAGCCCTGCAACACACACCAATCACTATTGGGATGAGCTAGAATGCCAATTGCAAGCCAGACCTTTTTGTCCAATATCAGTGCCTGTCAAATGCTCTTTTGGATTAATGGGCACAAATTCCCACAACAAAATCTTGTGGAAAGCCTTACAAGGAGTGTTGAAAATGGAGAAGAATAGAGGGGCGCCTCATGTGTGGTATCGTCAAGTATACAACAAACAGTAAACACAACTCAGGCCACTTGTATACTTGACGATACCACACATGAGGCGCCCCTCTATTCTTCTCCATTTTCTCTAGTTTGACCTGGACCTTACAGTGAGGAGGAGGCAGCCATCCCAGCAATCATTTCTGCCTTATTTTGAAGGAACTACTTTCAGAGGACTTTCATACCTTTTTGAATTACAAGCGAACTTTTTAAAGGTTTTTATTGTTACAAAGCTATTGCTATAAGTTAATTTTGTATGTCATTTATTTGTTATTAGGTTTTTTTCGATGCAATATTTGTTTATTTTAATTTTGTTATAGTTATATGAACCACTGCTCTCAAGCGCCCTTTCTGTGACTCTTGTTTACAAGGAGTGTTGCGGTTTTTATATCTGCAAAGAGGGCCAACTCTATATTAAAGGTACATGAAACCCAAAATGTTCACTTTTAAACAACTTTCTAATTTACTTCTATTAACAGTTTTGCTGTATTTTCTTGGTATCATTTATTGAAGGAGCAGTAATGCCCTCCTAGGAGCTAGCTGAACACATTGGTAAGACAGTGTCAACAGGCATCTATTTACAGCCACCAATTAGCAGCTAGCTTGCCGCTCCTGATGCTACTTAGGTATGCTTTTCCAGCAAAAGATATCAAGGGAACAAAGCAAATTAGATAATAGAAGTAAATTGGAAAGTTGTTTTAAATTACATGCTCCTATCTGAATTATGAAAGACAATTTTTAGGTTTCAAGTCCCTTTAATGGACATGGTTTTGGAATGGAATGTCTAACAAGCTCATATAGATGTGATGGTCAGGTGTCCACATATTGTTGGCCATATAGTTAAAAGCTCCCATAAATTAATAAAATGTTTGTGCAAGCATACTAGTCCTTGAGGCATTGGGCATGTACCATTGGCTGGCAGGAGAGAAAGTGCAGGCAAGCATGCCATTGGCTGACAGGGAATAAAGTGGAAGGAAATAAAATTGGAAAAAATGGAAGTTGTATATAGTGCAAATTCCCAGACTACTGAGCTGTAGCTCAATTATGAAAGAGAAAATACATTTTTAGTTTTTTATTTTAAAAATTATCAATTTCATAAGACATTCATAACATAATATGCAAATAATGTGTGTTTGCTTTTACGCTTGCACTGTCACTTTAATATTACAGTAAGTTTAACCACTGGTGCTTAACTTTATTTTCTGCGTTTTTTTATATACTTATTTCAGTAAAATAAAAAATGAAAAAATAAACATGAAGATTCTTCACAATTCTGATATCATTGCTTCTCCAAATCTGATCTTTAGAAATGTCAAGTTCAGCTACTCTTCCTGATAAATATCTGTTGTTACCAACAACAGTAATCAAAAGTAAAAGATCAAACAACAAGACCAACAATCAATGAGATGAGGTTTTAATGCATTTGAGAATTTTACAATTCTAATCTAATAGATAAAAGAAAATGTCAAGCGCATTATCTATATTTTTTTATTTAGAATGAATGTTAAAATAAATACAATTCCCGTAGCATGTTAAACACTCTGATTTACATTTAAATTACCAAAGTAAATTAAATAACTATCTTACTCCCTAATAAATCATATAATTTCATAGCACTACATGATTATAAAATATATTTCTAAAATGTATACGGTATTTATGTTGGTGCTTTCTTCCACTTCTCTTTTGATCCTCTTGCTTCTGTATTAAACATTCATTTTTATTTCAAATATAACTCCCACTTTAATTATTCTTTCTTTCACATTTCTCCTTGCTCTGTCATTTTATATTTCTGTATCTATCCACTCTCACTCAATTTTTGTCTTTCCGATTGTTCTGGTTTTTAGCTGGAGTATGTTTACAATTTTGATTTAGTCATCAGGTAAATGACAGATACCAAAATTAATTGAGGAGAGTAATTTCTCATAGAACTATGGGGAAAAATAGCTATATTGGCTAGGGTAAATCTAATCTGTGTTTTGAGTTTGATATTTTGATTGCAAGAATGTTTTTTGAGTTTAGCTTGTAAGCTTGTCTTACATGTAGACAGAAACACTTATATTTATATTTTCTGTAGGACATAAATAATTAAAGAGCTAAGTCATTTCTTCAGTCTTGTAGTTATATTTATTTATATTTTCTGTAGGACATAAATAATTAAAGAGCTAAGTCATTTCGTCAGTCTTGTATTTATATTTATTTATATTTTCTGTAGGATATACAAAATTAAAGAGTTAAGTCATTTTATCAGTCTTGTGTGGTGAGCTGAGGTTGCTATAGATACTCCAGGAAATATATTTCCAGTCAAAGTTTAATGTAACCCCTCTTTCTTTTTTTCACAGCAGCTTAGTGAATGTAGGCCACACAAGAACAACTTCCTCAATCTTCATACAGTAAGTGAAATAATATATAGCCTACATTTCTGTGTGAACAAGAAGAACATCAAAAAATATTTAATTGTCCCAATGTTTTAGAAAGAAAAGTATATATATATAAGTACAAAAGATATAAGATGGCACTATAAACAGCTCATATCCATGAGCTGTTGACAATTAAAATAAATTAAGAGAAATATTGGCCTTATGATATCCTTATAAGTGCTATTTATCACTAATAAGGCATAAACAGCATGTATAATATACTTTGCTAAAATGGACATATATAATGCATATATGCTATTATTGTATAATACAAAAATTCAATTTGACTGACTTCCTGTACAGACTTGTTTGTTTTACAGCCTCTTCTGGCTTTGTGTTTCTTTCCATGGTTATTGAGTCACCAACGATGGGAATATTGAGGGTGTTACCATTGGAGAGCGCTTGGAGGTGTTTGGAAGTTTCTAAAACTAAAGACAGCAAAACCTGAGGATTGTGTGCAACACACAAACTACTGGATCCATAATCTGGGAGGCGATTAATTATATCTACTTACATAGTGCACATCTGATTGGGTGCAGGAGTACCATTTGGTGGAAGTTTTTATTCCTTGGGACTAAGAACCCTTAAAGGAATGGTCTAATAAGGACTTTTATTATATTTAATTTTTTATTTTATATAATAATTTCCTAAATACACTTTTTTCCCCCCATATATTCACATATACATACATTTTCAAACATATATATACACTTTTATTGTTCTTTGATTGTGTTGTGATTTGTATCGGTACTGTATGGTTATGTATATATGTATTTTTCAATAATAGCATACAGTATATGCATTATATGTGTCCATTATACATGCTGTTTATGCCTTATTAGTGATAAATAGCACTTATAAGGATATCATAAGGCCAATATTTCTCATGGATATGAGCTGTTTATAGCGCCATCTTATATCTTTTGTACTTCTCTTATTTAGACAAGTCTGAGGGACTTATCTTAGCCTTTTGAGACTGACTGCTTAGTTTTTTCTGTGTGTATATATCATAGATTTATATGATCTAGAAATAATATACCACAGATTTAGGACTCCTGTAAGTGTGAGCGCTCTTTGGGGCTTGTCTGGGGACATTCATTGTCATCAGACATTCTAGTTTCTGTTCTTATATATATATATATATATATATATATATATATATATATATATATATATATATATATATATATATATATATATATACCCATGGACAGTGCTGCAAAATGTGTTGGTGCTTTATAAATAAAGAATAATAATATATAATGTTAATATATGAAGTTGTGGGATTTAACAAATATGATCACTTGGATGGTATTTCGGATAAGAATATTAAAAGGACATAAAAAAACAACTATTTTCTTTACTTATTCACACAGATCATATAATTTTAAGCAACTTTGCAATTCTTATTTTATCTAATTTGCTTTGTTCACTTTGGTATCCTTTGTTGAAAGGGTAGACTCAGGAGATGGAGCTAGCTGCTGATTGGTGGCTGCACATATATGACTCTTGCCATTGGTTTACCAATGTGTTCAACTTTCTCCCAGTAGTATATTGCTGCTCCTTCAAAAAAGGATACAAAGAGAATGAAGTTGGAAGTGTTGTAAATGTTTTAAAAAAGTATGCTCTATCTGAATCATAAAATAAAAAACTGGATCTTATGTCCCTTATTATTACATAGTAACATAGTAACATAGTAGATGAGGTTGAAAAAAGACTGAAGTCCATCGAGATCAACCTATAACCTATAGACAAATCTAAAATATATACAAAAAGCTCCAGTTAAGCTTAAATAATCCCACTAAAAGGTGACCCATTTAATACTAGCAATCATATCCATGAATTTTGTTTAAAAACAGAAATGTATCCAAATAATTTTTAAATGTATCTAGGGTATTGGCATTCACTACCTCCTTTGGTAATGAGTTCCAAAATGTTATTGCTTTTACAGTGAAAAAATGTTTCCATTGCAGGAGATTAAATCTCCTTTCCTCCAACCTTAAATTGTGACCTCTAGTCACAAACAATTTTCTTGGAATAAACAGCGCTTCTGCCATCTCTGTATATGGGCCTTAAATATATTTATATAAAGTAATCATGTCACCTCTTAAGCGCCTTTTTTCTAAAGAAAACAGACCCAGTTTGGCTAGCCTCTCCTCATAGGTTAAATTCTCCAATCCCCTTATTAGCTTTGTGGCCCTTCTCTGAACTTTTTCTAGTTCTGCAATATCTTTTTTTGCGATCGGTCCCCAGAACTGCACTCCATACTCAAGGTGAGGTCTTACCAGGGCTTTATATATTGACATAATTATGCTTTCCTCCCTTGAGTCAATGCCTCTTTTAATACATGCTAGTATCTTATTAGCCTTCGAAGCTGCTGCCCTGCATTGTGCACCCATCTTATTCACCTCTTTAAAATGGCTAATGCCTTACATACAATAAATATAACTATTTCACAAATGCCTTAGACAAAAATGCACTACTGTTCATTGAGATGGTCACAGTTCCGTTCTTATGTTTTTGTACGAGGAGTATTCTGGGTAAACAGTAGTTTGATTGCTTGTTGAGATCATAACTATTCTCTGGTACAAGATGTGACTTCATGCATCAGAGAAAAATAAATATGGGATAATCTTGTACGAGATGGGTGATGTGTAAGGGATGTTAGATCAAAAGGGGATTTAGAATATATTGATATATTTGTAAATATACATACTACATAGCTTAGAGTGCAGTAAAGGCTATTGCATCTCCAGATTATCAATAGTTTTTGGTTTTCTTTTTCCATATACTATATTATCTTAAAATGAAATTATTTTAGAAATGTATAAGTATGTAATCTATTTATACATCTTCCTTCAATAAGAGATAAATTACAGGAAAACATGCAGCATAAATGTGTATAGTACATGGAAAAGCAAAATGTTAACTTTGCATAGATTATTTATCAAGCTATATCTCTTTAGATCTCTTTTTCCTAACTTTTCTGCCACCTCAGTGGTAGCAGACTTAGCGTCATGGAGTCATTCATCGGGGAAGATTGACAAGCCATGCTCTTCCACAATTGATTGAGTAAGATAGGCAGGGCTGCAGAGGTTTGCTCATTCTTAATGTCGGCATTGCATACTGCTTTACATTTCACCAAACATGGACAGACATGTTCCCTAGCTGGGAACATTGTCTGTTCAAATGTTAATAAATGCGGGATTTTATGATGCATTAAATTGTGAGTTTGATATCCGTTTAAGCATATATTCTTTACTTGCCTTTGGTCAGTCACCATTGTATAATTGCAACCAATTCAGAGGCAATGTGAATATAATTTACCAAAGTGCACATTCTGAGGGCAATTGAATGCTTTAAGACAGCATGGGCGCGATCCGATATAGATCGTAGTTTTCGGCGCAAGCGAGGTAACCCGCGTCGCCCGCAGTTTCAGCTCGCAACTCGAGCTATACAATATTCAGCGCCGTCAGATGCTAAACTGGCGTAAGTCAGAAAAACTGACGAGCAGTCAAAATGTGCGCAAATACACCTTTTAGTCGTCGCAAGTACTTGCGCCTGTATTTTGTTCACGTAAAGTCTCAATAAAGTGTAGTTTTATGCAAATTAGCCTACGACTCGTAAAAAATAACGCCAGTTCTAAGAGATGCGCCACGTAATGACAAGATTCAAAATTCATACTTAAACACCTGTGCAGCCGCCATTTCTTTAGTGTGTTTGGTTGGTTCTTGGAGCTACAGCACACTACAGTGAGTAGAGAGATTAGTGGTAAGAGTAGTGAGAAAGGAGCATTTCATTAAGTTAGTTAGGTCGGATTGTTGGATTGTTAAGCCTGTACATTTACTTACACTTTTTTTCATATTGCACACATTTTGCATACACACATATACAAAATACACAACACTTTTTTTTGCTAACACCTTACACTTTTTATTTATCTTTTACAGTTTGAAAGGCTGAGTGTCTGGTTGTGATTGTGTGTGATTGAAGTGGGAGTGAGTGTGAGTGTGTGAGTGTGTGTAGTGTGAGGATGTCAGGGTGAGCTAGGGCTGGGGGGAGGAGGGAAGGGGAGTTGCAGGGAGAGGATTATGGACAGGAGGAGCAGCAGGGTCCCCGTCAGGGAGTGAGCGGAGTGGGGAGAGGGAGAGCCAGAAGGGAGGATGGGAGTGGGGTTGCCCCAAGGCCAGGCACACTTAGAAGAGGGATAGAGGGTGCACATGGGGATAGAAGGGGGGAGGAGGGAGAGGATAGGGAGGAACCCACACCAGGGACATCCCAGGGAGGGAGCCAGGCGGCCCAGGACGAGGAGCGTATGAGGTGTCCGAATTTCAGTTTTGCAGAAAACCTCGCTCTAGTCCAGGCTGTCCTGGAGAACCATAATGCCCTCTTTGGACAAGAGAAGGGCAAAGGAGTTGCCCGTAGGCGTAAAGATGCTTGGCAGAAGGTGGTGGAGGCCGTCAATGGTGTGTCCCAACAGAGGAGGAATGTTGATGGCCTAAAGAAGAGGTGGAATGATTGTAAGAGGAGAGTCAAGGAGAAGATGGGCCAGGAAGCAATGTCCCAGAGGGCAACAGGAGGTGGGCCTCACTATGAGGCGGAATACAATGAGTGGCAGGAGCTCATTCGTAGGTCCCTGAGCCTCACAGCAGTCCGTGGACTTCCAGGGGCTCGTGACTCAGGGACTGCAACATCAGCACAGCATGCTGGTGAGTAACATCCCACACACTAGTATTATATGTATTTGAGTTATAACATCCTATATTGTCACACATTCATGTACACAATGAGGAGCATGGTATTTTGCTTACTAACAACAAAATATACAATGAGATTTAACATTAAAGGGACATGAAACACAAATAAGTTTCTTTCATTATTCAGATAGAGAATACAGTTTTAAACAACATCCCAATTTACTTCTATTATCTATTTTTCATTATTATTTTCATAATCTTAGTTTATTAAATATCAATGCACATGGGTGAGGCAATCACACGAGGCATTGATGTGCAGCCACCAATCAGCAGCTTATGAGCCTATCTAGAAATGCATTTCAGCTAAGAATATCAAGATAATGAAGCATATTAGCTAATGGAAGTAAATTACAAGTTTGTTTAAAATTCCATGCTTGGCTAGCTGAATCATGAAAGAATAAATATGGGTTGCATGTCCATTTAATGCTACTTAACACATTGAAAATCATGATATGAGGTGGAATAGTGAAATACTAACATGTCTCAGAGTAACACAGGCCACAAGCCACATGTAGACTTTTCAGTAAATGGACACCATAGTCATCACAACCATAGTGTCACTTAAAGAACACATTTTCTCCATCACTGACATGTACACAGAACTATTGTATGAAGCACATACATGTATACTTTGCATATTAAAAATCATCATATCACAAATCTCAATGTGCACATGCATGTTATAGAGTTTGACATGAGAATGTGGATAGGCCCTAGCATGTACATTGTATGCCCACATGGATAGATATCTGACTGTACTAATCCCTCTCATCATTTGACTCCTCCACAGAACCTCCAGTCACCAGGGTGCCTACGCCCATGAATCCCCCAACACCGGATCAAAGTATATGTCCACCTCAACCACCGGTCCAGATAATACAGCAGGAGTATGCCAGGCATGACATGGGTTGGACTGCCTCAATAGAGAATCCCAATATCATGCCGCCTGCATTATAGGAGGATACCTGGCAGGAGCCCTGGCCGGAGGATTATTCCTTTGGCTTGGAGGGGGAGCCACGCCAGCCCCGAAGGGTAGAGGTCTTTACCCCCCCACAAGAATATCATGCCACTACAGGATTATACCAGCAGGCTGAGTGGATGCACACCAGCGGCCATTGGGACTATCAGTCCATCCCGACATCTGTACCATCGGCAGCAGTTGGAAGAGCTCCACCAACTCAAATCCATCGCCCTGCACCTCCAGCTCATATTCCTGTGGCTGCACCTCCAGCTGAGATATCTGTTCCTGCACCTCCAGCTCATATTCCTGTGGCTGCACCTCCAGCTGAGATATCTGTTCCTGCACCTCCAGCTCATATTCCTGTGGCTGCACCTCCAGCTGAGATATCTGTTCCTGCACCTCCAGCTCAGATTCCTGTGGCTGCACCTCCAGCTGAGATATCTGTTCCTGCACCTCCAGCTCAGATTCCAGTGGCTGCACCTCCAGCTGAGATATCTGTTCCTGCACCTCCAGCTCAGATTCCTGTGGCTGCACCTCCAGCTGAGATTCCTGTGCCTGCACCTCCAGCTGAGGATCAAGAAATGGAACCAGTGCCTATTGTCCCTGCTGGTGAAGAGCCCATGGATCCACTGAGTTCCGAAATGGGGGAGGAATACATATCCCTACAGAGGAGGCAAACATTGACGTGTGAGAGTCTAACGGCAACATGTGAAAGAATGCAGAGGGACCAACGCAGGTTCCATAGGAGCCAACAGCGTTTACAACAGAGATCCATTGAGCTGCAAAGGGACATGGCAGCATCTGTAACAGCTATGGTCCAAAACCAATCCCAAATGCTGCGAGTCATATCGGATATGCAAATACAGAGTGACCACAGATGGAGGGAACAGAACCAACTGTTGGGTGTGTTGGTGGAGCATTTCACCCACCAGCAGGACATCGCATCAAGCATCTCGTCTGTGACCAGCACTCCTACTGGATCCACACAACCCAGGAGAGGCAGAAGACCCACTCCAGGCCCCTCATCTAAGAGGCCTAAAAGAAAATAAATATTATTATATTTCATCAAAAATCTTGTCCTCTGTTATTTACCATTTAATTGTCATCCACATCCATGTGAGGTGTGTTTTAGTACAGTAATATTGGTAAAACATATAATAATACCTGTGTTGAAATGGACAAAAAAGGTATTATTATAATGTTTCTGACATATTCCTGCTCAATAAACAACATCACATGGTTGTGTCTCAACGGTACATATAGTAATATTCACTTCTAAGATGTACATCAAGGTTTCTCACATCCAATATAAATTGACACGTTGGTATATATAACTAATAATGTATTTGAAGAAGGTGTGAACATAAGGTAGAAATATCCATTATCCTCATTCTTAATGATAGTGAACTAAACATGAATGAAACAAATGAGAAATATACAGTAATTAGGGTTGTTAAAGGGACATGAAAGCTAATTTTTTTCCTTCATGATTTTGAAAGAGAAGATAATTACAAAAAACGTAATAATTTGCTTCTATTATTTATGTTGCTTCATTCTATTGATATTCTTTGCTGAAAAGCATATCGAGATATGCTTGGTAGCTGATGATTAGTAGCTGTATATAGATGCCTCCTGCGATTTTTTCACTGTGTGCATTGCTATGTCTTCATTAAAGTATATCTAAAGAATAAATGAAAATAGGTAATTGATTTAAATTATAAGTTTTGTAAAAATTATATTCTCTATCCTTAATCATGAAACAATATGTTTGGGTATAGTGTCCCTTTAAGGGAAGGGGGTTGGGATGTAGTAGTTTCACTTACATGCAGTGGAAATCCAAAGTTTGAAATTCTGCAAGACATGATATATACACATGCAATGGTTGGTGAGGTACTGTCAAACATCATAATACATGTGAATGTTACGGTTTAATGTACTTATGAATAAGTAACTTACAGGTGAAGTATTCCCGGATGACATAATCCCTCACTTCATTCCCCCTCAGTGTCCCCCTGTCCACATCCTCAGGTACAGGAACCAGCTGCTGCTGCTGCTCTGGGTCAATGTCCCCCAACAAACGTGTGTCCACAGCAATGTTGTGTAGAATACAGCAAGCATTGACAATGGAACACACTTTGTTGGGGTTATACTGTAGTGCTCCGCCTGTAACATCCAGACACCTGAACCTGGTTTTTAATAGGCCAAAGCTCCTTTCAATGACATTCCTTGTTCTTATGTGTGCCTCCTGGTACCTGAGTTGTGGCTCTGTAATGGGGTGCACCAAGGGGGTTAATAGCCATGGTCTGCAGCCGTACCCTGCGTCACCTGTCATGTAACATATGTGTTTGGATTACTACAGGTACATCATGTGCTTTAAAGGGACACAACATGAATTGCATATAAAAGATAGATTTAATAAAAACATTAATGGAAGTAATCAGGATAGTTTATTAAAATTAAAAGGCCTATCTGAATAATGGAATTGCAATTTATACTAGACTGTCCATTTAATAAGAACCTGCAATTGTTAGCAGCTTGATAATTAACTTAGATTAGATCATTTTCTCCATTCTATAGATAACTTTTGATGACAAGCATATTAGATATGCTCAATAGCTGCTGATTGGTGGCTGCACATTGAAGCCTCATATGATTGGCTCATATATGTGAATTAGAATTTTTTAAAAATAAGATATATAAAGAATGATTACAATGATATAATAGAAGTGAATTGTAATGCTGTTTAACATTGTATTCTCTATCTGAAACATGAGATGAAAATATGTGTTTAGTGTCCCTTTATTAGAAATATACAGACAGAATGAAGGTACTCACCAAGCAGCCATCCTCCCGAAAGTGTTCCATTTTCAAACATATTGAATAAGGAGGTCTGGCGCAGGATGTAGGAATCATGTGCACTCCCTGGGAAGCCTGCATACACATGTAAGAATTTCAGATTGGTATCGCAGACCATCTGGCAATTCAATGAGTGAAACCCTTTCCTGTTAATATAGAGGATTGTCTCCTCATGTGGGGCCACAATACGCACATGTGTGCAATCAATTGCCCCCATGACATTAGGAATACCCCCCAGTCGATAGAAGCCTTGTTTAAGACGGTTCCATTCCTGGGGGGTATGGGGGAAATGAATGTATCGTTGTGTCTGGTTATCTAGAGCAGTCAGAACCTCCCCTAGAATCCTGGAGAAGGTAGACTGCGCTAGGCCAGACACAAGCCCCTCTGTTGACTGGTATGAGCCAGTTGCCAGGAAGTGTACAACACACAACAGCTTCTGCATACCAGTCAGAGCTCGGTTCCTATACGCTTGAGGGTCAATATCATCCTTCAAGACCTCATATAGGTTAATGAGGCTTGCAGATGTCAAGCGATATTTTTCCCTGACCTCCACTTCTGTCATCCCAAACAGGGTGACCCTAACCCTGTGTACCCTTGGTGCTCTTCCCCTCTGCTGATGCCTTCGTCTTATAGGCCCTGCTGGCCTATGGGCAGCTGCAGCAACAGCAGCATGGGGAGCACCAGGAACAGGGACAACAGCAGGAGGAGCAGGGAGGGCAGCAGCAGCAGCTGGAGCAGGGACAGCTACAGCACCATGACCAGGGACCTCAGCAGCAGGGATACCATCCAAAACAGGGGCTTGTAGGGGTTCCAGCACCCCTTGTGCCCCACAACGCTGTCTCACTCTAAATGCAATATACTGCAAGGGAAACATGGTGGCTAATGAGGGTGTGCATTTGCAGGTGTTTTAAGGCTGCAGGTGAGAGGTTGTGCTGTTTGTGATTGGTTTGACACACTTGCAGGGGCAGGAATAATAAATGCTTTTAAGAGGTTAACTATTTGTGAACAAGCTGCTGCTATGTATATTGTTAGGCATGCATTTGTTAGGCCTTCTGAGAGTTACGTTGGTTTCTAAGTCAGTGCAAGGGTTCCTGCGCCTTCAATTTGTGGCGAGCTGAGAATGGAGTAGATTTTGTGAAATCTGCGCGCATAAGTCCTTACGCCGTATATTGGATAGCAAATTGCGCGTGTTTTGTATGTCAGTCTATGGGCCAAAAAACTACGGGCGACGCCAGAAATCTACGCGCTTAACTTCTAGCTTACTCCGTATATAGGATACCAAAACCGCGCAATTCTTGGCGTCGCCGACTTTTGCGGGCGACGATTTTTATCGGATGGACCCCCATATAGCTTTGGTGTTTTCAAACAGAACAACCATGGAACACTCAGCCAGGTAACTAATAAGTATATTCTTAAAAAAGATTTAAAACTTTTAAAGCTTTATTCATTGTAAAAATAGACTTTCATGTCTCTTAAAAAAATGTAATCACCTGCAGTGTTAAACATTGCACACTTTATGGCATATTTAAATGCTAACATCATAGCTGATTAAGAGCAGATTATTTTAGTAAATGATTGTCTTTGTTTAGTAAGGAAGTGTGTTGTCAGCTTTGATTACTATCAGCAAGGAGTTTAAGACAAGTGATAAATACTCAGCTACCCAGGGGCTTTTTTAATGTGTACGTATTTCTCCCGACAGATACAGCCTTTACAACTTATTTATTACAATAGCATGTATCTAATCCACCTTAGACTCATAAACCAAATGTGCAATAACATGACCTTAAACCTAATGTCCTTCTGATTAAACCAAAAATGACGTTATTTTATAAATATAACTGTAATTCACATTTACTCCTTACATTATGAAATATAAAAAATCTGCAATTTTGTAATCAGTGGAGGCTGATAACATGTATTTTACTGTAATATTGTAGCAACCAATGAGGCCATTTTTCCTCTAAAATATGATGGATTGTTCATTATTCAGCATTTGATTTTTTCTAAAACTTCAGCTCAAGCTGGATATGAGATGATTGCACTTGAAGATACTGCTAGGAAATCTGTGTGTTAGAATTCATAAGGTAGAAATGTATTGCAAATTGATAGAATATATAAAAATTTGTAGGTTTATATTGCAACCTAAGCCAATTTTACAATGTATTTAAATATATTCTACATTGCACATCAAAAAAATATTGTTTATTGTGCAAACTGATGCTATCTTGGCAAACCTAAAGTCTGTGCCATGAAACAGGCGAACGCAATAACTCCAGGTGAAAAGATATGAAGTAATACAGTAGCTTTTATTGTAATCATGAATAATTAGTGGCTCTTCTATGTCTAGATGAATTCATTTTACAATTTGTATAATGTTTTCTATGGTAGCAAGTCTATTTTCCTCTTCAATTTAAAGCCAATAATAAGATAATCTTTTATTTGTGGTGTTGGTAATCTGAAGAACTGTCTGGCATTTTAATGAAATATTAATATTAATCTCCTGGTACTCTGAAGCCCAGAGGCACAGTTTCAGCCTTTACTATTTCATTTAGTGTTATAGGGTAAGTAATTGAGTGAGTCAAGAAGTCAGAATTCAAGCTGCAGAAAGAGACAGCTGCTTTACATTGTGATTCTGCCTTCAGCCTCATTAAGAAATATGATAAGAAAGCACAGCAATGAGGATATTATATAACTCATTTAACCCCTTAATGACCACAATGTACCCTATATGTCACTGGTCATTAAGGGTTTTTTCAGGACATAATAGCACAAGTCTAGCAAGAACACACTATTAATGCCCTCCCTCCAGCAGGCTTTGTGGAATAGAGCAGTCTCAATGCTGGTGGCAAGACCGCGCTTTAAAACAATCAAGTCCCAAAAAAAGGCCAGTGACATACAGGGTACGTCGCTGGTCCTTAAGGGGTTAAAAGGCTCACTAGGCTTCCACCTTTGTACAGCTTTTTACAAAATAAATAGCATTGAATATCAAATATGAGCATATTATAAAAATACTCCATTCAAATGGCTATTAGTCTTTATTTTTTGAGACTCTGCTTCAAATTGTGAAATAGATTTCTTATAGGGTACAGCCATATTCTTGTACAGTTTCTTATAATTATAAGCTGTCATAGGTTTTTTAAATGAAAAAGAAAAACTTTATTGAGGTCAAACTCATACTGACACCAGGACATGTGTATGAGTCTTATTGGTGGAGCTATATCATGAGATCTTGATGATATTGATGATATCATTGTTGATGTTATGGGGTAGATTTATAAAATGCCGGGCAGACATGATTCGCTGTAGCGAATCATGTCCTCCCGAAATCGCTAAATAGCGACAGCATGCGCTGTCTGCATTTAACATTGCACAAGCATTTCTCGTGAAATGCTTGGGCACTGTCCCCCCTGCACATGGATGATTGCAGTCCCCCCCTCTTAAAGGAGGCAAACAAGTTAAGGAGCAGCGGTCTTATGATCGCTGCTTCTTAACTTCAATTTCCGGCGAGCCGGAAACTTCGGGCAGAGACAGCAGCATCCGCTGCTTGTTAAATCTATCCCCCTATATGTCATTTGATCATTGTGGTCATTGGTGGTTTCCATAAGAGTTTGTAGATAGTGTCCTCAACATAGCTCATGGGAGTTTGTTGATCATTATCCCAGGATTTGATTGCTTTAAAAAATTATAATACCAAATAGTCATATTTTTACAGTGCTTATGTTACCTAACCTTGCTAGAGGAAAAGAAAAATGAAAAGTATCAAAAATAATTGCTAAGTATGATGAACAGACAATATTGCAAATGAAAAACAGTTAAAGGAACACTAAACACATTCAGATTGTTTAATTATACATAGTAAGACAATTTTGCCATACACTTGCATGCATTTTGCTCCCTTTTCATGTAATTTATTTAGAACTGGAAATACATACTGAAGACTTTTCTGGACTAACACTGCTACATATTTGTCCTAAAAAGCATAAGGGGAAATTTTCAGGTAACAAGCATACAGAAAATGCAGTTTTTGATAACATAATGACAATGGCTATACTTGTCTAATCCAGTAACAGGCATAAACTGGCTCCTCAAAATATGGCAAGTGGTGATTAGAGTTTGGCTATTGAAAACAAATGACCTAACAAGGTGTTAATTTGTTTTAAAATGTTTACACTTGTCTGACATGTTACTCTATATATGTATCTTGAAAGGGGAGAAGACAATCTGGGCTTTAATTCATAGAAAATAAGAATGTACACTGTCATAAAGTTACTATACAATTAATTCTTTTGTAGTTGTTTGTTACCTGATAAAACCAATCAGGAACATATATGTAGCAGAGTTAGCCATGAGAAGTCAGGAGGGTGCATTTCAAGTTTTGAGAATTATAAATTGCTTAATTTTCAGAGCTTGTTGTTTCTTTACATAAATAAACATTTTATATACAAATCTGAAGGTGTTTACTGTCCCTTCAAAATGTCCACTCTGTTTAGTGTTTTATAAAATAAGTTAATATTGCTGTACCACTATTAAAAGAGAATATTAAGTATTATTTTTCCCACAAATGTTTAAAGTGTTCTTTACAAAATGTGGAAATATTATTTGTTTGCGTGACTTTCCGTGCTAGTTATACAGGTTAACTCAGATAAGCATACAATATTTATAAAGCAGATTCTAAATTCAGAGCATACATAATTACTTACATAAACAGAGTATGCTAGCATATATTTTCATATACTTCCATCCTAGCTGTTGCAGATCTATCTATCTATCTATCTATCTATCTATCTATCATCTATCTATCTATCTACTGTATCTATCTATCTATCTATCTATCTATCTGTCTGTCTGTCTGTCTGTCTGTCTGTCTATCTATCTATCTATCTATCTATCTATCTATCTATCTATCTATCTATCTATCTATCTATCCTTAACAGAAATAAAAAAAGCACAGTTGTAATCAAGCCCATAAATATTGTATCTTTATGTCCAATACTTATTCAAGCCTTATATTTCAAAACCAAATAAGGATTTTTTATTCTAAGCCATTTTTTACAGTTGGGGACCTTTGAGCAAATTATTAACATATTACTAATCATTTTTATATTTAGACAACCAAATGTGTATCTATCTATCTATCTATCTATTTATCTATCTGTCTGTCTTTCCATCTATCTATCTATCTATCTATCTATCTATCTATCTATCTATCTATCTATCTATCTATCATCTTTCTATCTGTCTATCTATCTGTCTGTCTGTCTATCTGTTTGTCTATCCATGTATATATATTTTTTGTGGGTGGTCGGAGTCAATGCAATAAAGAGTGCCAGAGGTGACTGATGTATTACTTTGAAATGACTGGAAACGATAGAATTCCACAGCCATTTCACATTCAATCTTATTCATTTGCCTGCTGAAATACTGAGGATGCTTAAAAAAATTATTCTAGATTTTTAATGTAACACAAGTAGATGCTGTAGTGGAACTGCTTTTGTAGATTTGTAATGCAATAGAAAATATGATATAATGGATCATGGAAGACAGCTTTAAGAAATACATTAAAGGAACGTTAAGCAGTAAATACATGCTAGACATAATAATGTATTCAAAGCAAAGATTAGCCTTAGATATGTATGTAGATATATTTTACAATAATATTTGTTGTTTAAATGTTGTAAATATAAGTGTAAAGGTTTAGTTTCTTTAAAGTACTTTAGTTTCTATACAGTAAAAGGTGCTGCCATATTTGAACTAGTTTTCTATTTATCTCTGTTTGTGCAAGCAAGGCTGTGTTGGAACCTCTTTAAATAAGCCTTAATTAGTCAGTCTCTGTATTTTTATTTATCCATAATTGTCATCGCCAATAAAAATAGGGAGAATCTTAAGTTCAAACGTGGTGGTACCCATTACTTTATAGAGACTCAGGGCTCGATGATTAAAATGGGCTGAACATAGGTGTATATGAAAATATCTCTCTAATCCCAGTATAATTTTATAAAGATTTTCGCACTGCAGATCTCACCGTTTTTTCTCGCCAACTAAGAGGTGGTGAGTTTTTCGCAAAACACTCAATATACTTATAATCCTAATAGAGAAACACATATATACGAAAATATAAGCGAATGTAAGATGCCCTACGAAGAAAGCAGCATAATGTGAGTTATATTGGCTGCAGGATTTTAATTTTAAAGTGCTCCCTGATAACTTCGCTCTAAGGGCTAGATTTATTAAACCTCTACGGCTTCAAGTTCTCAAAAGAACTTGCTCGCCATTATTTATCAAGCAGCGGTCACCAGACTGCCGCTTCCCTAACCTCTTCGCCACCACTAATGTGGAGAAATTCAATCTCCTCGGTCTAGTCAGACCGAGGAGATTGACAGCTCCTGCCCGCGCGTGATTGGCTGTGCGCGGGCAGGAGGCGGGATTGCCCGTGAGTGCAAAATTGCGCTCGTGTGCAATGGCGAATACCTACAGGTAATTTCGCCCAGCCACAGGCGAACTGAGGTGTACAGGGGCGCATATACACGCCCCTGTACGCCTCACCTTTAATAAATCTAGCCCTAAGGAGCAAAGTGTCCCTATCCAGCGAGCTCCAATCATTTCAATAGGAGCCTGCCACTTTTTTACGATCATTCCAACGGGAGAGCCCTGCAAGAGTCGTCAAGAAAAAGTAGCTTTGAGCAGGCGATATTTACATCATCAAGCTCATAGTGTAATTTGAAAAAAAAACCTATTATTTTCAGATTTAAGTTACAGGAAAAGGGGAAAAATAATGAAAGTTTATTTCAAAGTTGTTTTTTTAACTGCACATAAGAAAACAATTTCAAACTGTTAAATATCCCTTTAAACTGTTTGCTTGGAGCACACCAACAATTTTCCCATTACATAAAAAAATGGCAGTTACAACATTAAATAATACTTGCAAAGATTTTTCCTCTGCTGTAACAGATTGTTACTATTATTATTATTATTATTATTATTATTATTAAGGACGGCAACTATACTTGTTCCGCTTTTACCTTATTGCAGAACTGAATGGTTGTAACTATGCAATGTTGATTGCTCACATTATAGTGAAGGAATAACCACTGTAAAACAAATAAGCCGGACCCTTGTATTTAATCATGTTCGACCTATTAATTTTCTTGGTTCTCTTGGTGATGCAATTATATGAGTACAAATGAGACATGCAATTAAACACATTACTTCTGCAACATGGTATTTGTATTTGACACCCGTGGCAGATGCACATGTTTTACCCCATAATTGTCCTATTCTATTCCTTTTTATGAAAGCAAAAGGATTTTTATTTTTTTTGTTCTGCTTGTATAACCACTTTTGTTTCCAAAGCTACTCTTTGTTAGTAGCCGATTTTCAAATACTGTCTTATGTTAGAAACAAATTATCTATAATTATTATTAATAATATATTGCTTCTCAAAGAAACCAGTCCTGTTATTGGCGCACATAATGAATACTAAATGAAAAATACATTCAATGTATCACCAATTAGAGTGTGTGCGCGCACATGTGTGCTTACGTGTTTGTATGTGTGTGCAAGTGTGTGTATATGGATATGTGTGCATGTAGGTGTATGTGTATTTATATGTATATGTGTGTGCGTGCATGTGTGGATGTGTGTATGCGTGTGTATGCATATCTGTGTGTGTGCATGTATGTGTGTGTATGTGCATGCATGTGTGTGCATGTAAATGTATGTGTGTGTGTGTGTGTGTATGAGAGAGAGAGAGAGAGAGAGAGAGAGAGAGAGAGAGAGAGAGAGAGAGACAGAGAGACTGACACGAATCTGAGCAAGATTGACAGACAGGCTTCTTGAGAGAGAGAAAGCAGAAAATGTAATTTGTATAGGGTAAAGCACACACAGAAAGAAAAATTAGAGTGAGAGAGAATGAAAGTCAGGAATCGTGAAACAAATTAACAAATAAAAATGATATAAGTTGAAGGATATACTGGCATCCGTCAAGTCCAAATGGATAATCATAAGGTGTTTTCAAAATCCTGTATAATTCTTTGTACTTCAAAAGTGCCAATAGTATAATATTGTAGATACTGATATCAACGAAACATGTAAAGTCACTAAATAAGAAGGAAAATAACAAACTTCCGGCTAGATTATGAGTTGTGTGTTAGGCTTAAAAAGCAGCGTTAAGAGGTCCTAACGCTGCTTTTTAACACCCGCTGGTATTACGAGTCTTGAAGGTACAGGCACACCGCTCACTTTTTTGGCCAAACTTGGAAATAGCGCAAATCCACTTACGTAAATTGCGTTTCCTCTTTTTTCAATGGGACTTGCATAGCACCGGTATTACGAGTCTGCCAAAAAGTGAGCGGTAGACCCTCTCCTGTCAAGACTGGTACCACATTCTAAAGTAAGTAGTTAAGAGTTTTACACTACAAAGCCGTAGCATAAAACTCTTAACTATAGTTCTAAAAAGTACACTAACACCCCTAAACTACCTATTAACCCCTAAACCGAGGCCCTCCCGCATCGCAAACACTAAAAAAATTTTTAACCCCTAATCTGCTGAACCAGACATTGCCACCACTATAATAAATATATTAACCTCTAAACCGCCGCTCTCCCACCTTGCAAACATTAGTTAAATATTATTAACCCTTAATCTGCCGTCCCTAACATCGCCGACACCTACCTACATTTATTAATCCCTAATCTGCCGCCCCCAACATCACCGCCACTATACTAAAGTTATTAACCCCTAAATCTAAGTCTAACCCTAGCCCTAACCCCCCCTAACTTAAATATAATTAAAAGAAATCTAAATAAAAATTACTATCATTAACTAAATTATTCCTATTTAAAACTAAATACTTACCTGTAAAATAAACCCTAAGATAGCTACAATATAACTAATAGTTACATTGTAGCTATCTTAGGGTTTATTTTTATTTTACAGGCAGGTTTGTATTTATTTTAACTAGGTAGAATAGTTACTAAATAGTTATTAACTATTTAATAAGTACCTAGCTAAAATAAATACACATTGACCTGTAAAATAAAACCTAACCTAAGTTACACTAACACCTAACACTACACTATAATTAAATTAATTCCCTAAATTAAATATAATTAAATACAAATAAATAAAATTAGCTAAAGTAAACCCCCCACTAAATTACAGAAAATAAAACAAATTACAAGATTTTTAAACAAATTACACCTAATCCAATCCCCCTAACAAAAAAAAGCCCCCCAAAATAAAAAAGCCCTACCCTACACTAAATTACAAATAGCCCTTAAAAGGGCCTTATGCAGGGCATTGCCCCAAAGAAATCAGCTCTTTTACCTGTAAAAAAAAATTACAAATCCCCCCCAACATTAAAACCCACCACCCACACAACCAACCCTACTCTAAAACCCACCCAATACCCCCTTAAAAAAAACTAACACTAACCCTTTGAAGATCACCTTACCGGGAGAAGTCAATCGGAATTAAGGTAGAAAAAATCCTATTGGCTGATGCAATCAGCCAATAGGATTGAGCCGGCATTCTATTGGCTGATTGGAAAAGCCAATAGAATGCCAGCTTAATCCTATTGGCTGATTGGATCAGCCAATAGGATTGAAATTCAATCCTATTGGCTGATTGCATCAGCCAATAGGATTTTGTCTACCTTAATTCCGATTGGCTGATAGAATTCTATCTTGTAATTTGTTTATTATTTTCTGTAATTTAGTGTTTGTTTTTTTGTACTTTAGCTAATTTTATTTCATTGTATTTAATTGTATTTAATTTAGGGAATTGATTTAATTATAGTGTAGTGTTAGGTGTAATTGTAATTTAGGTTAGCTTTTATTTTACAGGTACTTTTGTATTTATTTTTGCTAGGTAGTTATTAAATAGTTAATAACTATTTAGTAAGTATTCTACCTAGTTATAATAAATACAAACTTGCCTGTAAAATAAAAATAAACCCTAAGCTAGATACAATGTAACTATTAGTTAGTTAGGGTTTATTTTACAGGTAAGTATTTAGTTTTAAATAGGAATAATTTAGTCAATGATAGGAATATTTATTTTCATTTCTTTTAATTATGTTTAAGTTAGGTGGTGTTCGGTTTAGGGTTAGACTTAGGTTTAGGGGTTAATAACTTTAATATAGTGACGCGACTATGGTGATGGCAGATTAGGGGTTAATAAATGTAGGTAGGTGGAGGCGATGTTGGGGGCAGCAGATTAGGGGTTCATAAGTATAATGTAGGTGGTGGCGGTGTCCGGAGCGGCAGATTAGGGGTTAATAAGTATAATGTAGGCGTCGGCGATGTCGGGGTGGCAGATTAGGGGTTAATAAGTGTAAGATTAGGGGTGTTTAGACTCGGGGTTCATGTTAGGGTGTAGACATAAAATGTATTTCCACATATGAATCAATGGGGCTGCGTTAAGGAGTTTTACGCTGCTTTTTTGCAGGTGTTAGACTTTTTTTCAGCCAGCTCTCCCCGTTGATTCCTTAGGTGAAATCGTGCACAAGCACGTTACACCAGCTCACCACTGACTTAAGCAGCGCTGGTATTGAAGTGAGATTTGGAGCAAAATTTTGCTCAATGCTCACTTCTTGTCTTTTAACGACGGGTTTCTGAAACCTCGTAATACCATCGCTGTAGGTAAGTGAGCGTTGAGTGAAAACAGCACGTTAGCACCGCACAGTCTCTAACGCAAAACTCGTAATCTAGGTGTTCGTTTACTTTAAGGATAACAAAAATAAGTATGTTATTTAATAACTGATAACCTTTAAATGCAAAAACTTTTATTTATCTGTTACATAAGATGGAGATGAAATGGTTATATACACGCTTAACACTCTAATTCTATTTCAATAAAATCAATATTTGAGTTACAACCTTTTTGAACTTAATGTATAGAATATTTATTTTATAGAATTGATATATGCATTTATTATTATTATTATTATTATTATTATTATTATATTTATAATATTGTTTAACATTTGGTATCACATGCTCAGTTTTTTACCTTAAATATTTGTCTTCCATATATTTCTTAACCCTGCCAGTATAATTAAAGGGACAGTCTAAACCAGAATTGTTATTGTTTTAATAGATAGATAATACATTTATTACCCATTCCCTAGGTTTGCATAACCAACACAGTCACAGACATACTATGGCTTTATAAATATAATAAATAAGAACTCACACATTATATCCCTGAAAAATCTCTAAGCATTATGGCAAAATGTACTTTGGAAACATAGCCATGCAATATACCTCAATACAAGATCAAGTGGATTGACTCATGGGCGGTTTTGAAATTTAATTTGCTATCATCCATATTATTGTTTTTGCCCACTGATGATATTAAATGACTGATACAAATATATCCTTCAATTTAATCATTTTGATTTGTCCATTTTGAATTATTAGTAATTTCCCCTTACACATTTTCTTTTTAAGAATCTTGAATCAACAAAAACAAAGCAAGGAACAGAATAGTACAAACTTCTGAAATTAGTCTAAAATATTTTTTCTGCATGAAGGTACTAAGCTCAAAATATAAATATTAGGCCACAGATTGTAATCTAATTTGGTTATTTTTTAGGTGATGTCAGGGCAGTCATTCATTTATGTTTTCTTTGAGTTTGTATCAGCTTGTGTTGCACACTGCCTACTTGAGCCAGTGACTGTGAAAGGGACCTTAAATTTCAATATAAACGGTTTAGTTATGCATATATACAATGTACTTTAAATAATTATTTTGCCCCTTTTCATGTAAGCTACATACCTTTTTCTAATTGGCTTTAAAGTAAAAGTCAACCACAGAGTTTTTGATTTGGGAGCCAGATTTACCGCACGGCTATTTGCTAAGAGGTGAAAACGTCACCTCTTAACAAAATATTTTTTTGCTGTGGGCTGCTGTAGCAGCTAAAAGAGGCGAACGTTTGAAACAAATAAAGGCACTTTTAGCATTTTGTCTTTTTTGTTGTTTTTTGTGTTTTTTTTTTGTGTTTTTTTATGTTTTTAGGTAAGCGCAAAATGATTTTGCCTTTAATGAATTAGAAATGTATATGTTGCTTTTTATGAATTTAGATACATATGTCTCTTATATATACTATGTAGCATCATTATAGTATGTAACATACTATGTGTACATTATTATCACCACTTTGTTACATATTTTTTGCCATATTTTATTCCACGTTGTATTCCTTAACATAGATACTCAGTATCAGCACCTGGGACATCTTCTGTGTAACACCTCTCTCTGACATTCACATGCTAACTGGTGAAGCATTGAGGGAGGGGGCATTATCATGTATATGATTGGCCACCACGATATGGAGCATGCACATTGGCCCTGTTTAAATAGCCTGTAAGGGTACTATACAGACATCAATCTCTTGAGAAAGTCTGATTGTATATGGACGAAACATGTAGAGAACTCACACATCTCTACGAGACCTGCTGATAAGGGATTTTTCTACAATACAGCACGGAACGGAGGGAGCATATGGTTTTATCCTAAAGACTCATTCCATGTTTATATTGTTTTTAATTTTGTAAGTTGCAATTTGTTATTTGCGCACTTACGTTACATTAAATGATTTGCACCTGAATTGGGTTGCACTTGTTTTCTGTTTCTTTTCCACTTTCTGCATGAAGTATCTTATATTTCATGAATGAAAGTGCCCTTTATTTGTTTCAACAGTCAACAATAACGTTTCAAAAATGCTTTGGTTGACTTTCACTTTAAAGGGACAGTATCCTGTAAAATAGTTTTTACCTTAATGTATTTTCAATGAATTTGCATTTTTAGGTTTTATATGTCTATATGAATTAGCTGGTTTTGTGCATGTAAACTACAACCTATTGAAATGGGTTGAGCTTGCAGGTAATATCAGATCAAATTATATTATTACTTTGTATACATACATGCTTCCTTATATTATATTTGTCTGGAAAACCAAAGCTCAATACTTAGAGAGGACAATGAAAAAACAACATGTTTTATTACTTAGCTACCATGCACCCCACTGGGAGTGTAATTTCTTCTGTTAGCTGTGTTTACATAGGCTTGGAAATAGTCTAGACATAAGAACAGAAACTTTCAGTATAGTTGGGGATACTACAGGCTAAATCAGCTATTTCAAATGCTAAGATAAGGTTAAAGGAGCTACTTGTAAACCATTTAGGGCTAGATTACAAGTGGAGCGCTAAATATCGCTTGCGAGCAAGCAATATTAGTGCTCCACTGAGTAATACCAGCTCACGCTCACGTTCACATTGCTAGAAAGCATTGCTCTCACGAGAGACGGCACCAGAACCTGAGTGCAGCAAAGGGGGTAAGTAGTGCAGCAATGGCAGCAAATACAAATATATATGTATAATGTTACATACATATATATTTATGTTTTAATATGTGTATATAAAAGCATATATATACTTTTCAGCACCATTTTTGTTCTAACACCCCACACCCGCCAACTTTGACCCAAAAATACTGCCTAGTGCACTTTTTTTTAAGAAAAAAGGTACAATTTTTATTTTTTAATAAACTACACTAGACAGTATTTTGGGGGCATTTGAGGTATATTTATAAAATTAACCAGAGATCTGATCTCTGGTTAATTTTATAAACGCTAATTGCTACTGGCGAGCTCGTAGTAGCAATAACCAGCCACTTGTAATGGCTGGTTATTTATTGTACGTCCACAAATGGGCAAATTTTCCCTTTTGTGGGCTCGCGATAAATTAGCAATCCACTTGTATTCTAGCCCTTAATACACGCCAGCAGGTAAAATGGATAATTGGGAACAATTTAAAGGGGAGAATAATTTGGGGTAAACTGTCCCTTTTACAGATACAAACTGCAAAACAATGCATCTTATACTAACATAATGTCAAAGACTGGCATTGACAGCTGCAGACTTAAGCCTTGATTGGCTCCTCTAAATGAGGCAACTGATGGGTGGAGTTTGGTTAATTAAATACAACTGCAACAAACTGGATATTCATTTAAAAAAATAGTTTTTGCCTTGTCTTTTATTCTGTAGCAAGGCAACAGCATTGTCTTAGAATTATAAGGCATTTACTGCCCCTTTAAGAAATAAGCTAACTGAGTAATAATATATTGTAGACAGAGTTTTAGTAACTGCCAGATACCCATTCACATTTTCCTTTTAGCCTGATCTGTGTGGCCTTTCCATAAATAAATCTACAGCTGAGATAGATAGAGCAACATAAATTAGAAACAATAAAATAGGAAGTACAACATGGTTTTAAAAATGAAAGAGAAAATTAGAGATTTCATGACATGACCTTTGCTTGAAAGAGATAACATTATTTGCAAAATATTAAGAAATTAAACAAAGTTTAAGGGAAAAAAATGTAATCTGAAAAAGATCATAAACTCATTACATCATTTGGCTAAAGAAGAATGCTATTTTACAAAACTAGTTCTTGATATATGGATTAGGTTTTCCAGCACACACGGAAAGGTCAAATAACAGTGTATTTTATGTGGCTCGCTACACCTCCAATCTGTATATATTGTGTATCTAAACCAGGGACAGTGATATTTCACTTCACTGGCAAAAGTATTCATGGTTGTTTAACAGAACACTAGAGCAAAACCTATATATGTAAATTCCTGGGTGTGTTACATCATTGTACAAAGGTATTATGAGGCATTAAAGAAAAGCGATAGATAGATAGATGATAGATAGATAGATGATAGATAGATATATAGATAACTACACATTTGTTTATAAATAAAGTTCATTACATATAATTGTGATTAGTAATATTTTAATAATTTGCTTAATGGTCCCCCAACTGTAAAAAAAAAAATGACTTGAGGCTGTTTATGAAAAGATGGACTCCCCAGACATAAAGTATGCCTAGCTTGGTTTCCTTATTTGGTTTTGAGATATACGGCCTTATATTTTCATTATATTGAATAAATATTGGATATAAAAGAGCAATAATTATGGGTTCGATTACAAGTGGAGCCCAACTCAACTGATAACATGTGTAAAGCTTTAGAGATACCAAAAAGCAAAACAGAAAAATCTTGGTTTTCAAAATTCTGACCTTTGATATCAAACATTAGTAGGTTACAGGATGTATGTTACAGAATTTACTTTTTGGCCTCTTAGAGAGCGTCGGACAAGCACAATTTTTACATAAACACAAGGGGTGTTTAATGTCGTTTTAAGTTTTGAATTTCTATTAAGAATTGCTGTGCTGTTCCATATTTGAGTTAAAGTGACAGTCTAGTAAAAAATAATAATCATAATTTTAGATAGTTAATGCAATTGTAAACAACTTTCCAATTTACTTTTATCATCAATTTTGCTTTGTTCTATTGGTATTCTTAATTGAAAGCTAAACCTCGGAAGGCTCATGTGCTAATTTCTAAGCCCTTGAAGGTCGCCTCTTATCTGAATGCATTTTGCCATTTTTTTAAGCTAGAGGGCGTTAGTTCATGTGCATGTATATATATACATATATTTATATATATACTGTATCACAATAATCTGTAACTAAGTGAAATGTGTGTGTATTTATATATATATATATATATATATATATATATATATATATACACACTTACAGGCCACTTTATTAGGTAAATCTTACTAGTACTAGATTTTGGTCCATATTGACATGATAGCATCACACAGTCGCTGCAGATTTGTCGGCTGCACATCCATGATGCAAATCTCCCATTCCATCATATCTCAAAAGTTCTCTATTGGATTGAGATCTGGTGACTGTGAAGGCCATTGGAGTTCAGTGAACTCCTTGTCATGTTCAAGAAACCAGTTAGAGATGATTTAAACTTTGTGACATGATGCATTATCATGCTGGAAGTAGCCATCAGAAAATGGGTACACTGTGGTGACAAAGGGATGGTCAGCAACAATACTCAGGTAGGCCGTGGCATTTAAATGATGCTCAATTGGTACTAAGGGGCCAAAAGTGTGCCAAGAAAATATCCCCCACACCATTACACCACCACCGTGGATACAAGGCAGGATGGATCCATGCTTTCATGATGTTTATACCAAATTCTGATCCTACTATCTCAATGTCGCAGCTGAAAGCAAGACTCATCAGACCAGGCAACAGTTTTTCATATCTTCTATTGTTCAATTTTGGTAAGCCTGTGCAAATTGTAGCCTCAGTTTTCTGTTCTTAGCTGACAGGAGTGGCACTCGGTGTGGTCTTCTGCTGCTGTAGCCCATCTGCTTTAAGGTTTGACGTGTTGTGTATTCAGAGATGGAATTTTGCATACCTTGGTTGTAACAAGTGGTTATTTGAGTTACTGTTGCCTTTCTATCATCTTGAACCAGTCTGCCCAATCTCCTCTGACCTCTGACATCAACAAGGCATTGTCATCCACACAACTGCCGCTCAATGGATATTTTCGGACCATTCTCTGTAATCCCTAGAGAAGGTTGTTGCGTGAAAATCGCAGTAGATCAGCAGTTTTTTAAATACTCAGACCAGCCTGTCTGCACCAACAGCCATGCCCCATTCAAAGTCACTTAAATCCCCTTTCTTCATTATTCTAATGCTCGGTTTGAACTTTAGCAAGTCGTCTTCACCACATCTATATGCCTAAATGCATTGAGTTGCTGCCATGTGATTGGCTGATTAGCAATTTTTGTTAACAAGCAATTGAACAGCAATTGAACAGGTGTAACTAATAAAGTGGCCGTTGAGTGTGTGTATATATATATATATCTATATATATATATATTCTGTGTATATATATAAAATCTCTATTAGTAATCAATTGATATTTTCACCTGCACTGATTAATGTGATTTACAGAGCATATAACATGTTCTATTTTGTTTTCAAATACAAGAAACACTACAAATGTTTTTATTCGTATCAGTTATTTATAAAGCGCCAACAGATTACGCAGTGCTATGCAAAGTTCAAAACATTTGTGGGATAAATTGCATACATATAGAACAAGGGTACGTTACATATGTAAGGGTGCATAACAAGCTGTGCAATCATTGAGTTATCTTCTAAGTTATACAAAAGGAGAGGATTGCCCTTGGTATAACCTAGCCTCAGTAAAAGTGATGGTAAATCCACGCATTTAAAAATGCTAGGATTTACTATCACTAAAAAAAACCTGTAGTTTAATTGATCATTTATTTAAAAAATGGTGCTAAACTCACCCTGTCTGTGCCGTGGCAGCTCGCAAAATTCAGAGCCACTGGTTACCCAAGGCACAGCAATGCTAGCATTCAGAACACTGTCAGGTGACACGCATGGCTATTGGTTTAGAGGTGGAAACTTCACCTTATTCAGACAAGGTGAGTTTAGCACCCTTTTTTAAATAAATGATCAACTAAGCTACATTTTATTTTTAGTAATAGTAAATCCTAGCATTTTTTTAAACGCTCGGATTTACCATCACTTTAAAATCAAAAGGGCAAAAACTTTATTAAAAAAAATTAACCTGATTTTAAAAATTCCCCTCACATATACATGCTAATAATACAAAACCAGAGTACACTAAGAAACAAAAAAAAAAATATTGAACATTATATGAAAATAGGCAAAAAGCACCACTAGGGGAAGCCAGACATTATTAGGAAAAGACCAAAAACTGGTGTAAAAGGATCCAGCTCACGCATATAAACAGTTAAATCCATATACAAGGAATGTTTTAATGGGTAGTTGGCTGTCTTTTCCTTTTTGTTTCATATACAAGAAGATTCAAGAATCCAGTTTATTATTATTATTATTATTATTATTATTATTATGTGTGTGTGAGTGTGTCTCGTGTATTATTATTATCACTTTGTATTGTGATATTGTGATATTATACTTATTTATCAAGCTTTGAAAGCAGCTTGGGGAGTTCTTAAGAAGGAGGCTTGTATTCATTCTTAGCATATTTAAAAAAGGCTTGTCACAGGCATGGTTAATTTTGTATTTGTCTTCAGGTTTATGAGTTAATACATTCCATTAGATTACATTGGATGACTAAATACAGCCCATGTGATGCTCCCTAATGTCAATCGTTCTATTATGACAGTGATATCTTGGTACTACAGCCTCAGTTTCAGTAAACAAATAACTATAAAAACCAACTCTTGCATTACAGACCCATAAAATGCCAACATTTGAAACTGTTAAGTGTAGAGAAATGAAGGGTAGGGACATTTCCACAATGACAGATTTTATTTTGTATTTCTCATATTTCTACTGTGACAAGAACTTGAGCTGAATAACTATATAGAATGGTTTACAAAGCACAGGATAATGCATTCTGTGGTAGAATTGGAGCGCACATGCCAGACACTGATTAGCTGCAATTTGTCACCTCCTGTAAATATTCCAAAATAGTCTGGTGACATTTATTAAAGAGCTGAGAATGAAATTCAAAATGGTTCATTTGTTATGTCAACTGGAAGGCATTAAGTGATATCTGAAAATCATTTAAAGATTTATTGAAGTGATTTAAAATATCCTTTAATAGCAATTTGGCACAGTGTATAAGCAGCACTGTCATTAAGAAATATAAGAAAACAATTTCTTCACATTTTAAAAGGATTTCTATCAAACTATTCCGAAGAGTAACATCTATCAGTTCAGAGCTACAATGAAGTTCATTAAGATTTTTTTTTTTTTTCAAAGAAATAGTCGTAGCATGTAACAATATGAATCAATAGAGCATTAAGAGAATATTTCATTGGTTCAAACTGCAATTAGAAAGCAACAGCAAATAGTTATGTGTGAAATTGTCCTTTTGAAAAAGTGCACATAAAGGTTAAATTAAATGATAAATAGGAGAATATAGTACGGCAGCGCAAGATTAATTTTTAAATGTTTTATTGAGTGAAAATTTCTAAAGAGCATGTATTAATGCGCCAGTACAGATGCATCGATTTATAAACAATGGAATAACCAATAGCCACATTAGCATAATTGGTGAGAATACTGGATGAATATTAAATGGAAGTTGTGTTTAAAAGCTCTAAACAATAATCCCATTCCAATTCTTTAATGTTTGCTGTGTGAAAATGTTTTATTCAGTTTACCTGTTTTTTGGCTTCATTTTCTTTGGTAACTCAATCCATTAAATGTGTGACCATTTGAATTTGTTGAGTGGCCCAAATGAAATATGCAATATTAATAGAATCAAAAATTGTCTTACATGAGGATTAAATAAATACACAAAAACTATAAGAACCAGGCTTTTCTTGATTGGTTGACTAATTAACTCAAAATAAGTCTTCCATTCCCCATAGTGTAAACCAAACTTCCTCAATGTTCTCCCAGTTCTGTAGATAGTAAAAGTAAACACATTGGTATTTTAATATAAAATGTTTAGTACTAAGCAGTAAAATAACTTTACAATCACTTTGTATTATTTGTATTATTTATTTTTCCCCTTGTCATGTGAAGAAAATTGGATTTTCTAATGCTCAGAACTGGAAATACACGCTGCAAACGAATCAAGGCTAACCCGGCTACATATCTACCTAATTGGCAGATAACAATTGCAAAACAATGCACTTTATACTAACATAACATATGTGGTTATTAGCTAGAATAGGACAAGTGGAGTGTGGTATTTAGGTACTGAAAAACAATTGCAGCAAACAAGATGTTAATTTATCTATAGCAAGACAACAGAAAGGCCTTGCAATTACAAGGTGTTTAATGCCCCTTTAAAATTTGCTGTATTTGTTTTTAAAGCTACAGGTACATTTTAAAAGGTGAGCTCTACTGTTCTATAACAATTTTTTTGAGACTCTCAAACTGATCTCAGGTATTTTAAACCTCCAGATAAAATGATTCTGCAAAGCTTGAAAACATTGAAATGATAGGGTATTTTCCTGATAGCATGAAAATTGCACTTTATTGATAGTAACAAAAGAGAAACAAGACTTGGTAATTATTATTTGAGATGATTTGAAACCATGCAATAGCACAGCAGGAGTGACTAGTATGATGTTTGGTTGTATATGGGAAGATGTATTAGCATCAGAAAAAGTAAGACCTAGATTTGGAGTTTGGCGTTAGCCGTGAAAACCAGCGTTAGAGGCTCCTAACGCTGGTTTTAGGCTACCGCCGGTATTTGGAGTCACTCAAAATAGGGTCTAACGCTCACTTTTCAGCCGCGACTTTTCCATACCGCAGATCCCCTTACGTCAATTGCGTATCCTATCTTTTCAATGGGATCTTTCTAACTCCGGTATTTAGAGTAGTTTCTGAAGTGAGCGTTAGACATCTACCGACAAAACTCCAGCCGCAGGAAAAAAGTCAGTAGTTAAGAGCTTTCTGGGCTAACGCCGGTTTCTAGAGCTCTTAACTACTGTACTCTAAAGTACACTAACACCCACAAACGACCTATGTACCCCTAAACCGAGGTCCCCCCACATCGCCGACACTCGAATAATTTTTTTAACCCCTAATCTGCCGACCGCCACCTACGTTATCCTTATGTACCCCTAATCTGCTCCCCCTAACACCGCCGACCCCTGTATTATATTTATTAACCCCTAATCTGTCCCCCTCAACGTCGCCTCCATCTGCCTACACTTATTAACCCCTAATCTGCCGACCGCAAAGCGCCGCCACCTATGTTATCCTTATGTACCCCTAATCTGCTGCCCCTAACACCGCCGACCCCTATATTATATTTATTAACCCCTAATCTGCCCCCCTCAACGTCGCCTCCATCTGCCTACACTTATTAACCCCTAATCTGCCGATTGGACCGCACCGCTGCTATAATAAAGTTATTAATCCCTAATCCGCCTCACTAACCCTATAATAAATAGTATTAACCCCTAATCTGCCCTCCCTAACATCGCCGACACCTAACTTCAATTATTAACCCCTAATCTGCCGACTGGAGCTCACCGCTACTCTAATAAATGTATTAACCCCTAAAGCTAAGTCTAACCCTAACACTAACACCCCCCTAAATTAAATATAATTTACATCTAACGAAATTAATTAACTCTTATTAAATAAATTATTCCTATTTAAAGATAAATACTTACCTGTAAAATAAATCCTAATATAGCTACAATATAAATTATAATTATATTATAGCTATTTTAGGATTTATATTTATTTTACAGGTAACTTTGTATTTATTTTAACCAGGTACAATAGCTATTAAATAGTTAAGAACTATTAAATAGCTAAAATAGTTAAAATAATTACAAAATTACCTGTAAAATTAAACCTAACACTACACTATCAATAAATTAATTAAATAAACTACCTACAATTACCTACAATTAACCTAACACTACACTATCAATAAATTAATTAAATACAATTCCTACAAATAAATACAATTAAATAAACTAGCTAAAGTACAAAAAATAAAAAAGAACTAAGTTACAAAAAATAAAAAAATATTTACAAACATAAGAAAAATATTACAACAATTTTAAACTAATTACACCTACTCTAAGCCCCCTAATAAAACAACAAAGCCCCCCAAAATAAAAAATGCCCTACCCTATTCTAAATTAATAAAGTTAAAAGCTCTTTTACCTTACCAGCCCTGAACAGGGCCCTTTGCGGGGCATGCCCCAAGAAGTTCAGCTCTTTTGCCTGTAAAAAAAAAACATACAATACCCCCCCCAACATTACAACCCACCACCCACATACCCCTAATCTAACCCAAACCCCCCTTAAATAAACCTAACACTAAGCCCCTGAAGATCATCCTACCTTGTCTTCACCTCACCAGGTATCACCGATCCGTCCTGGCTCCAAAATCTTCATCCAACCCAAGCGGGGGTTGGCGATCCATCATCCGGTGGCTGAAGAGGTCCAGAAGAGGCTCCAAAGTCTTCATCCTATCCGGGAAGAAGAGGCGATCCGGACCGGCAACCATCTTGATCCAAGCGGCATCTTCTATCTTCATCCGATGACAACCGGGCCTATCCTGAAGACCTCCACCGCGGACCCATCTTCTTCCGGCGACGTCCAACTGAAGAATGACGGTTCCTTTAAGGGACGTCATCCAAGATGAATCAGCCAATCAGAATCAAGTTCAATCTGATAGGCTGATCCAATCAGCCAATCAGATTGAGCTCGCATTCTATTGGCTGATCGGAACAGCTGGTAAGGTAAAAGAGCTTTTAACTTTAGTAATTTAGAATAGGGTAGGGCATTTTTTATTTTGGGGGGCTTTGTTGTTTTATTAGGGGGCTTAGAGTAGGTGTAATTAGTTTAAAATTGTTGTAATATTTTTCTTATGTTTGTAGATATTGTAGATAGACAAGACAAATAAAGTGTGAGTTTTTTTTGTCCGCTTAGAAGTGTTATTTGAAATGTAATGTAGGAAACTATGCACATTTATATTGTATCTATGTAATTATGTATTCTCATATATACTTCTATATAACAAATTCAAAATAGGAAGTCTGAAATGAAGACTCATTACATCAAGTTTAACAAGATAGTCAGTGTACTGATAGTTTAATTATCTTCTTATATAGTAACACTTCATAACAATGTTTGTATGTAGGAAAATTAAAAAAATATTTACAATTATAGGGGTTATTCATTTTTTTTAAAGTGTTACTTGATGCTGCCCCAATAAGGCTGGCAAATAACTGCAAGCATTCCTAAAAGGGTCAGTAAACAATAATAATTTATTTTCATATTAACAAATTAGATGATATAATGTGCTTAAATCTCAATTGTTTTAAAATAATATGCAGCATTATAAACTGAACCTAATACACTTTAAGAATGACAGTATTAGGAGGTGAGGGATGTTGCTGCTAGCATAAATTTGGGTCCTGGGATGTTGGGCAAGGTGCATGTGGCAATTGATTATTCAGCAATATATATTCATACATATACTAAATACAGAACTTAAAGGGACAGTCTACACCAGAACTTTTATTGTTTAAAAAGATAGATTTATTACCCATTCCCCAGTTTTGCACAACCAGCACAGTTATATTAATACAGTTTTTACCACTGTGATTACCTTGCATCTAAGCCTCTGCAGACTGCCCCCTTATTTCAGTTCTTTTGGAAAACTTGTATTTTAGCCAATCAGTGCTGACTCATAGGTAACTCCACGGGTGTTAGCACAATGTTATCTATACAGCAAACATGAACTAACATCCTCTAGTTGTGAAACACTGTCAAAATGCATACAGATAAGAGGCGGCCTTTAAGGGCTAAGAAATGAGCACATGAGCACTGTCACGTATACCGAGATGCTAAGGCGACCCCCCTACTACCTGGCTAACTCCTTTTCACACCCAGTGTAACTTTGATCCACTGCCGCTCCGGCCCCCAGCGACAGATCATGTCGCTTTTTGGACTGGAGCACCTTGGGATCCGGAACTCTCCATTGGTACCCAGAAATAGTTGCTGCTCCCTCAGGATCACCCCAAAACCACCACCTCTGTATCACAGGGACTGTATGGAACTATGGCTGTTATGGGGGGGAGCCAGTCTGTCTGGAGGGGCGGGAATGTCAAGAGATCTGGGGGTCAGATAAGACCCTTATCATGATGAGGTGGGTGAATATAAGTGTGTGTATGTTTCACAATAAAGTCTGTTTGTGTTTCACCTGAATACTGGTTTTGTCTGTTTTTTTGGGTGGGCTCTAGCTATAATAACTTTTCTCTGCTCTGTAGCTACAAGTTCCAGGAAGGACCCTCTTGGCGGAGCTACCCAGTCGGGGTAGCCAGAGTCTGTCACAACTGGTTGGCAGCGGTGGGATGCTTCCTTCTACCTGGGACATCCAAACCACCAACTAAGTCCTCTTCAGATGGAGCAGCAGTACTCTGAGCTCAGGAAGAGTATGCTTAAAGACTTGTTGCAAGTCAAAGGCAGCGATCATCACCAAGCTAATGGAAGGCGATCGAGCCAGCGAGCCGGCTACTGAGCCCGGCAGCAGTCAGCAGTCAGAGCAGTGACTGACCCAGTGAGGCATCAACAGGGGGGCCAGCCATGTCTGAGATCCAGAGGGAGATCAAGTGGTGACAGGCCCTCTATGGGACCACCCCACCAGAGGAGGTTATCGCTCAGATAATCGCCGATGCCACCCACCTTCGAATGCTGGAGGTTCAAAGGTCTATGGGGGGAACCATGCCGGTCACTATGGAGCCTCCTTCCCTGCCAAAGAAGCTACCACATGAGGCTTTCCATGCCTTTTAAGATGGAGACAAGGAGATTGACAGATACCTCAAAGTGTTTGAGACGCAGTGTGAACTGCAGGGCGTTGCCAGTGCTGACCGAGTCACCCTCCTGATTGGGAAGCTATTAGGGAGGCCCTTAGATGCCTTCAAAACTGTCCACTCAGAGGACAGGAGGAACTAGGACTGGGTGAAGGAGGGCATCCTAGCCTGATATGCTATTGTGCCGGAGACTCACCGGCTGAAGTTTTGATGGCTAACGAAGGAAGAGGGGCAGTCTTTCACAAAGTGGGTGCACCAGTTCACCCTTCTCCTTGGACAATTGGTTCACAGGCTGCCAAGTAACCACCCTGGCTGAAGCCACCCAACTTATCCTCCTCGAACACTTTTATGACCACTCCCCACCAGAGGTACGAGAATAGGTCAGGGATAGGAAGCCCGAGACAGTCGACCAAGCAGATGTCCTGGCTTACCATTTCCTGGATTCCAGGTATGACCCAAGCCTCGCCCGGTGAGTCGCTCCACTGCAGCCTCTGCCCACCCACTGGCACACCGGCTCCCCAGTACCCCCCAACCCAGCAGCCTGTCCCCTGCTCCTCCGTGCCCAGTTCACCCCGGAAGACAGGGATCAGATGTTACAAGTGTGACCAAGTGGGCCATGTTGCTTGAGCAACCCGCCCCCGGCTCAATGGACAAGAGCATCTGCTGGGAGCTCCAGGGCCTCCACTCATTGCTTGGAGGCAGAGGGTCCCGCTGATTATGCCACCTGGGAAGAGGAAGAGTTTGGGGTCCTATATGAGGTGGACCCCATCCAAGCAGCCACAGACGACAACTGCATGCATCACCACCAGGTCGTCCGGATCAACGGCCGGCAGCCCAAGATACTGCCAGACAGTGGTGCCACTGTCACCCTTTTCCAGCCACACATGTCACCAATTCGGACCGGACATGAAAGTCCATTACACTATGTGTGGCTGGTGGTAAGTCGCAATGGATCCCTACAGCACAGGTCCACCTGGATTGGGGTGTCAGCTCCCGTGCTGTGGAAGTAGGGGTCATGAACCATTTGCATGCAGAGGTCTTGCTGGGAAATAACCTGGGGCACCTTGCCTCCTCTTTTATATGGGCTAGCCCCACTGATGCTTGCCCAGTTACCATCCACCAGCAAGCCAGACATCAGGCCACCTCACACAATCTGGGGACCCAGGAAAGCCACTACGCCCGACTCCTACCACAAACAAATACCAGATTTCCTGGACAGCCTCCACCGACTTCACCCAGGAGACATTGAGAGACCCGACCTTAGCTCCCTACCGTGTTCGGGCAGGGACTGACCCAGGTGGCCTCGGAGGGGATCGTTTTGAATAGGAGGGCTCCTATACAGGGTTACTGAGTGGGGGGGGGCAGGCAGATGCCCAAGTGCCAGCTGGTGGTACCACAAAAGTATCGGTATTACCTGCTGCATATAGGGCATGACATTCCCCTGGCATGACATCTAGGAATTACTAGGACCCATTACCGACTGACTCAGATCTTCTTCTGGCCAGGGGTTACAGGGGATGTTAGGTAGTACTGCCAGACCTGTGAGGTTTGCCAGAGAGTAGGCAAGACAGGGGACTATTCCAAAGCCTCCCTGCAGCCCCTCCCCATCATTGATGAACCATTCAGCAGAGTAACTGTTGACATTGTTGGGCCCTTGCCCTGTCCCAGCCCCTCAGGGAAAAAAATATATACTGAGAGTGGTAAATTATGCCACCTGATACCCAGTGGCAATCCCCCTGGCCAATATCCAGGTAGAGACAGTGGCCAAAGCGCTGCTCCGGATATTTGCCAGGGTGGGTTTCCCCTGGGAGGTAATCTCAGACCAAGGAACCCAGTTCACTGCTGAGCTCACCCAGCAGCTATTGAGGCTTTGCGGGATAAGACCCATGCCGAGCTCTCCATACCACGCCCAAACTAATGGGCTGTACGAGAGGTTTAATGGAACCCTGAAGCAGCTGCTTAGGATGTTCTCGGCCTCTCACAAAAAGTGAGAAAGATACATGCTGCACCTCCTGTTCGCATACAGAGATTTACCCTAGGAATCCAATGGGTTCTCCCCTTTTGAGTTAGTGTATGGCCGGAGGATGAGGGGGCCCTTAGACCTACTTAGAGACCACTGGGAAGGATCGGTTGTTGAGGAAGGACACTCCATTGTGGGGTATGTCCTGAAGTTTAGGGACCGACTGAAGGACCTCACCAATAGAGTGCGAGAGAACCTTCAGGTTGCCCAAGGTAGGCAGAAGCGGTGGTACAACAGGAATGCTCATAACCGCACATTAGACGTGGGGCAGAAGGTCCAGGCCCTGAAGCCTGTCAAGATGGACAAGCTACAGGCTTCCTGGCAGGGGCCCTATTGAGTAGTAGAGCAGCTATGTGACACAACATACCTGGTAGCCAAATGCTCAGATGTTCCGGGTGGAATAGGGTGCCCACAGGTGTAGGGGACATAAAGCTAGACAAGAAGCTAGGGACTAGGCAGAGGGAGCAAGTCAAACAGGTGCTAGAGAACACAAGAGACATGTTCGCCACTGACCCTGAGTACACAGTAGCGGTGCACAGAGTGAAGACCCCAGGACAGGTGCCCCTGCAGCAGCCAGCGTACCGGGTCCCCAAATCAGTTAGGGAAAATATGCACAGCAAGCTCAGGGAGATGCTGTATACAGGCGTCATTGAGCCGTCCAAAAGCCCCTGGGCATCCACGGTGGTGCTGGTGCTCAAACGGGACAGGACCACCTGGTTCTGCATATACTACCGTAGGCTCAAAGACAGAACCACTATCGATGTTTATCCTATGCCTTGGGTAGATGACCTCCTAGACTGCATTGCCCACAGCAACTTTCTGACCACCCTAGACCTTTGCAAGGTGTACTGGCAAAACCCCCTAGATCCAGAATCTTTTACGAAGTCGGCCTTCATCACCCCATTCGGCCTATCCCAGTTTAAGGTCATGCCGTTTGGGATGAAGAATGCTCTGGCAACCTTCCAGAGGATGGTAGATGAACTCCTTGATTGCCTCCAGGATTAAAACATACCTGGATGACAGTGCAGTCTACAGCAATACCTGGGAAGACCATTTGGTCCATCTAAGTACCGTTCTGGACTGGATCAAGGCTTCAGGTCTGACACTTAAGCCGGACAAATGTATGTTAGGTCACTTGGAGGTCCAGTACCTTTGGCACTGAGTAGGCTGTGGGAAGCAGCGGCCAGAGCTGGCCAAGATTGAGGCAGTAGCGAACTGGCCAACCCCCAAAACCAAGACCAGGTCTTAACTTTTCTAGGGACCACAGGGTACTACCGCAAGTTTGTCCCCAACTACACTGCCCTGGTCAAACCCCTGACCAACCTGACCAGAAAAGAGTTGCCCGACAGGTCCTGTGGTCCCCTGAGTGTGAGGCTGCCTTCCAAAGCCTTAAAACAGCTCTAACTTCTGCCCCTATCCTGGCCACTCCTAACCCACCCAAACGTTTTTTTGGTCCATACAGATGCCTCCATGTTCGGGTTGGGAACAGTGCTGAGCCAGGTGGATGAGGAGGGCCATGAACACCCCGTAGCCTATATCAGTAAGAAGCTATTGCCTAGAGAAGTAGGCTACATGGCAGTGGAGAAAGAATGCCTGACCCTGGTGTGGGCCCTTAAAAGACTACAACCGTATCTATATGGAAGGGCCTTCACAGTTCTCACGGACCACAACCCCCTGGTCTGGTTTAACTGAGTTTCTGGGGACAATGTTGCGGTGGAACTTAGCCTTGCAGCCCTTCAACTTCCACAATGCTAAGGTGACCCCCACCCTTCCTACTACCTGGCTCACTCCTTTTCACACTGGTTGTGGCCGTTTCATGGCTTACAGGATCTCCCAAACTCTTCCTGTTTCTTGTTTTACTGTTTGTACTTCCTCACTGAAGAGGAGATCACTGCCCGCTAACCCCATTTCGGCTGCCCGGGCTCCTGGAACTACCGCACCACCAAGGATACCCAGTAACCTTTACCCCAGGTTGCTCCAGTGGCCCTTTGCCCCAGAGCTCTGCTCTTTTGGGGATTGGTACCCCCCTATTGAGAGCAAGAGGTGGGGTGATTGCAGGAAGGGAGCTCCCTTGGGAACTTGGGGTTTTGGACCCCCATACAACCCCTACTCCACTAGCGCTTACCAATGATCCATTGCTGCTCTGGCCCCCAGCGACGGATCATGTCACTTTTTGGACTGGAACACCTTGGGGCCTGAAACTCTCCATTGGTACCTGAGAATAGCCGCCGCTCCCTTGGGATCACCCCAAAACTACCACCTATGCATCACAGAGACTGTATGGAACTATAGCTGCTATGGGGGGCACCAGTCTGTCTGAAGGGGCGGGAATGGCAGGAGATCTGGGGGCAAGGTAAGACCCTTATAATGATGACCTGGGTGTATATAAGTGTGTGTGTTTATCAATTAAGTCTGTTTGTGTTTCACCTGAATACTTGTTTTGTCTGGTTATTTACGTGGGCTCTAGCTATAATCACTTTTCTCCGCTCTGTAGCTACAAGTTCCAGGTACAGGAAGGACCCTCTTGGCGGAGCTACCAACTCAGGGTAGACCGGGTCCATCACAAGCCTACCTAGGTTTAGCTTTCAACTTAGAATACCAAGAGAACAAAACAAATTGATGATAAAAGTAACATAGTAACATAGTAGATGAGGTTGAAAAAAGACCGAAGTCCATCGAGTTCAACCTATACAAATCTAAAATACTTACAAAAAGCTCCAGTTAAGCTTAAATAATCCCACTAAAAGGTGATCCATTTAATACTAGCAATCATATCTATGAATTTTATGTATCCAAACAATTTTAAATGTATCTAGGGTATTGGCATTCACCACCTCCTTTGGTAATGAGTTCCAAAATTTTATTGCTCTTACAGTGAAAAAACGTTTTTGTTGCAGGAGATTAAATCTCCTTTCCTCCAACCTTAAAGTAAATTGAAAAGTTGTTTAAAATGACATGCCCTAAATGAATAATGAAAGTTTATTTTGGAATATACTGTCCCTTTAATGCACTGGTTTACCAGAAAAGTCTGCATTGTATTTACACTGTAATGCTTTGCAGACCTTTTTGGTAGCCAATGTGTTACTGCACTTCATTCTCAGTGGTAGAGGTCCCAGTTCATATAAAGATGGTATTACAGGTGTTCTGACCACTTTCTGAGCCTGAAGCTGCACCCACTTTCCTTTCTAGGCTACTGGCACCAGGTCCCAGAGCTGCTTAAGCTCAAATTATGCAAAAAGTGAAACCCCCACACTCCTTCTCAAATCTGACGCCCTAAGCACTGGCCTTTTTGGCCTAGGCCATAATAAGCTCCTGTCTGTTATAGTTCTAAGGTTTTATGGGGAAGATATAATCCCATTTATTTCGGCAACACTTTCAAACCTCAAAGCTTACAGCTGCACCAAATTTGCAAGCGAGTGTCGGGAAAAAGGGGTATTTAATACAAATATAATAATAATAATAATAATATATTATTATTTTGTGGAAGATAATCCCTGTTAAATTGTATTCTGGATTTAAGGCTGTGGTCACCTTTTTATATACCCACTTTTTATAATAATACCCTAGGTTACTTTTTTAAAAAATACATTGATAAAACTGGTTGAATTCTTGCATTGCATTCTAGTAAGGGGGGAAAAAACTGTTCAGAAAGAGAGCGCAGTGATTTTATAAGCAATTCTGCAGTATACAAATGTTTACTGCAAATTTACACTATATGCCCAATGGAAATTAATTCCCAAAATATACTGTGTAATTAAATTAAAATATAAAATTTGCAGGATGTACTGTTTATTTACGGAAAATGCAAATAGTAAACTATACATAAAACACATAATAACTTTTTAGCACCTATAATAAAATTAAAACTGAAATAATAATCTCCATGTACACTATCCAATTACTGTATATTTATTATACAATAAAGTCACATTAATATTTGATTGTTATTATTTCACTGCTGCTATAAAACAATGATTAGGCCCATAAGTGTTTCCAGGAGATTAATGAAGTGGCTAAGTACATTGCATTGTTGGTGTTTACCTTTTAAAATGGCGTCTACACTTAATATTTCATGCATTACTTCAAAATATGGGAATATAAATAACTATAATGTGTTGTAGTATCAGGAAATATTCACATTCACTTCAGTTTGTTTGGTGAAAAATAACCGGCCTCCAAACAAAACACATTTTGTATAATTTGCTAATTTGACCACTAAATAAAAATCTTAATTTTAGTATTTCTATTTCTATTATGTAGAATTGTTTTTACAGTTAGAAAAAAAGCTTCTTACTACCAGCAGTATATTATTTAAACAAATAATATCAATATAACAAATGCAAAAATCATCATTTGGTGCTAATAAATATTTATTTTTCCCTTTTTAGCTCACTAGAAATAGAGGTCGGTTTGGTTTTAAAAAGATTTATAATAAATACAAAAATCACAATAATGTGGTTCACACAGAAAATAATATAAACTACAAATAAAATGTGCAATAAAAACCACACACAAATATTGATAATTAAACAGACCAATATGCAGGAATGTATTTTAAAAAATGTATGCATATACCTCAGATCACACTGGCCTAGATTACGTTGTCCTAACGCTGCTTTTTAACGTCCGCTGGTATTACGAGTCTTGCAGGTACAGGTGTACTGCTCACTCAGAAATACCGCAATTCCATTTACGTAAATTGCGTATCCTATATTTTCAATGGGACTTGCATATCGCCGGTATTACCAGTCTGACCAAAAGTGAGCGGTACACCCTCTCCTGTCAAGACTGGTACCGCATTTAAAAGTCAGTAGTTAAGAGTTTTACACTACAACGCCGTAGCATAAAACTCTTAACTAAAGTGCTAAAAAGTACACTATCAGCCATAAACTACGTATTAACCCCTAAACTGAGCCCCCCCCCACATTGCAAACACTAAAATAAATATTTTAACCCCTAATCTGCCGAACCGGACATCGCCGCCACTATAATAAATATATTAACCCCTAAACCGCCACACTCCCGCATCGCAAACACTATTTAAATATTATTAACCCCTAATCTGCCACCGCTAACATCGTCGACACCTACCTACATTTATTAACCCCTAATCTGCTGCCCCCAACATCGCCGCCACTATAATAAATTATTAACCCCTAAACCTAAGTCTAACCCTAACCCTAACTTAAATATAATTTAAATAAATCTAAATAAAATTACTACAATTAACTAAATAATTCCTATTTAAAACTAAATACTTACCTATAAAATAAACCCTAAGCTAGCTATAATATAACTAATAGTTACATTGTATCTAGCTTAGGGTTTATTTTTATTTTATAGGCATCTTTGTATTTATTTTAACTAGGTACAATAGTTATTAAATAGTTATTAACTATTTAATAACTACCTAGTTAAAATAAAGACAAATATACATGTAAAATAAAACCTAACCTAAGTTACAATTACATCTAACACTACACTACAATTAAATTAATTACCTAAATTAAATACAATTAAATAAACTTATCTAAAGTACAAACCCCCCACTAATTTAAAGAAAATAATAAAGAAATTACAAGATTTTTAAACTAATTACACCTAATCTAATCCCCCTAATAAAATAAAAAAATCCCCACCAAAATAAAAAAGCCCTACCCTACACTAAATTACAAATAGCCCTTAAAAGGGCCTTTTGCGGGGCATTGCCCCAAAGTAATCAGCTCTTTTACCTGTAAAAAAAAAAAGTACAAATACACCCCCAACATTAAAACCCACCACCCACACAACCAACCCTACTCTAACACTAACCCCTTGAAGATCACCCTACCATGAGACGTCTTCACCCAACCGGGCAGAAGTGGTCCTCCAGACGGGCAGAAGTCTTCATCCAAGCCGGGCAGAAGAGGTCCTCCAGATGGGCAGAAGTCTTCATCCAGACGGCATCTTCTTCTTCATCCATCCGGCACGGAGCAGGTCCATCTTCAAGTCATCCGACGCGGAGCATCCTCTTCAAACGACGGCCAACTGAAGAATGAAGGTTCCTTTAAATTACGTTATCCAAGATGGCGACCCTTCAATTCCGATTGGCTGATAGAATTCTATCAGCCATTCAGAATTAAGGTGGAAAAAATCCTATTGGCTGATGCGCCGGATGGATGAAGATAGAAGATGCCTTCTAGATGAAGACTTCTCCCCCGTCTGGAGGACCTCTTCTGCCCGGCTTGGATGAAGACTTCTGCCTGTCTGGAGGACCACTTCTGCCCGGTTGGGTGAAGACGTCTCACAGTAGGGTGATCTTCAAGCGGTTAGTGTTAGGTTTTTTTAAGGGGGGATTGGGTGGATTTTAGAGTAGGGATGGTAAAAGAGCTGATTACTTTGGGGCAATGCCCCGCAAAAGGCCCTTTTAAGGGCTATTTGTAATTTAGTGTAGGGTAGGGCTTTTTTATTTCAGAGGGCTTTTTTATTTTGTTAGGGGGATTAGAGTAGGTGTAATTAGTTTAAAATTCTTGTAATTATTTTCTGTAATTTAGTGGGTTTTTTCGTACTTTAGATAATTTTTTTAAATTGTAATGAATTGTTTTTAGTTTAGGGAATTTATTTAATTATAGTTTAGTGTTAGGTGTAATTGTAACATAGGTTAGGTTTTATTTTACAGGTAAATGTGTCTTTATTTTAACTAGGTAGTTATTAAATAGTTAATAACTACTTAATAACTATTGTACCTAGTTAAAATAAATACAAAGTTGCCTATAAAATAAAAATAAACCCTAAGATAGATACAATGTAACTATTAGTTATATTGTAGCTATCTTAGGTGTTTATTTTACAGGTAAGTATTTAGTTTTAAATAGGAATAATTTAGTTAATGATAGTAATTTTATTTGGATTTATTAAAATTATATTTAAGTTAGGGGGGGTTAGGTTTAGGGTTAGACTTAGGTTTAGGGGTTAATACATTTAATATAGTGGCGGCGACGTTGGGGGCGGCAGATTAGGGGTTAATAAATGTAGGTAGGTGTCGGCGATGTTAGGGCAGGCAGATTATGGGCTAATAATATTTAACTAGTGTTTGTGATGCGGAAGTGCAGCGGTTTAGGGGTTAATATGTTTATTATAGTGGCGGCGATGTCCGGTTTGGCAGATTAGGGGTTAAAATTTTTATTTTAGTGTTTGCAATGTGGGGGGGGGGGGCCTCGGTTTAGGGGTTAATAGGTAGTTTATGGGTGTTAGCATACTTTTTAGCACTTTAGTTAAGAGTTTTATGCTACGGCGTTGTAGTGTAAAACTCTTAACTACTGACTTTTAAATGCGGTATCAGTCTTGACAGGAGAGGGTGTACCGCTCACTTTTGGTCAGATTGGTAATACCGATGCTATGCAAGTCCCATTGAAAATATAGGATACGCAATTGACGTAAGTGTATTTGCGGTATTTCCGAGTCTGGCCAAAAAAGTGAGCGGTACACCTGTACCTGCAAGACTTGCATTACCAGCGGGCGTTAAAAAGCAGCGTTGAGACCTCTCAACGCTGCTTTTTAACCCTAACGCACAACTAGTAATCTAGCCGAATATTTTTCTGCAGTCCTCATATCAGCAGAGTCTGAAAATTATTAGTTCAGATTATTTGATTTTTTTTTATCCAATTTTGGTTTAAAAGTCAAACTACCACAGCCTTATTTGGATAAGTCAACCTAGACTTGAGCCTTAAGAAGATAGGCTTTAATACACTTATATATACAGGCAGTCCCCGGGTTACAGAAATCTGACTTAAGTATAACTCGTACTTACAAACGGAGAAAATAGAGCTTTATCGCCAATCCTTCTTTCCAGGATAACCCAAAATACTCAAAATTCAATTGTCACAAGGACAGAAAGTGCTGTGAAAATTTCTGAACAGGGGCACAGATAGCAAAACAATCTTTTCCCTATGCTATTCAAAACTAAAAAATTGTTTGGCTAGAGTTTCACCTAAAAAAAAGTGCCTGTTCCAACATACAAAATCAACTTAAGAAGAAACCTACAGAACCTATCTTGTTCGTAAACTAGGGACTGCTGTTATGTCTATATATGTGTACATATGTATTTATGTGTTTATATGTGTATATATGTCTGTATACATATATAAATACATATGTACACATATATAGGCATATATATATGTATACAGTATATATACGTACATATAAATCTTGCATGTATCTCAATGTTAAAGTCATTTGCCTGCCTTTTTTCCCTAACACCCAAGACCTCATATCTTTGAGCCCTTATAACTTTAGTTTTTAATATTTTTTATTAAACAGTGTTATTATGAGTGTAAGTGTACTTTTTGGCATTTATCATTGCACCAGCAGTTCTTGTGAACTGCTGGTGCAATGACACCCTCTACAGATTCGTGACCAATCGGCCGCTAGCAGATTGTGTCAATCAACCTGATCGTATTTGATCGGGTTGATTTCTGTCCACTGCCTCAGAGCAGGAGGACAAGTTATGGAGACCGCTGCTTCATAACTTCTGTTTCAAGGGGCATCAAGCTTCATATGGAGCTTGATAAATATGCCCCTAAGTGTACTTTGTAAGGTATTTTTGATGAGTTTTGTGCAACTTTTTTATTTCTCAAAACAGTTAACCAGAGCTCTGAGAAAATGTTAACAAAATCTCCATTGTTTGACTCCTCAAAGAAAATATAAACTACAAAATAGGAAGGCTCCTTGTTTGTTCAGGACTGATAAAAACCAAGATTTTAGACAATTTACAGGAAAGGGAACAAAATAAATAACAAAAGCATATTGCAATTTTTTTTGCATGATTATACATTTTATTTTATCGACTAAAAGCGCTAGAATACAAGTGGAGCACTAATTAACACTCCCCCGTTAAAAGTGCTAGAAGTAAGCTTTTTACGCTCGTCAGGTTGAAAGTAAACTGTTTTTGCTCACGCGTTAACCAGATGAGCGCAAAAAGCCGAACTTAGAATATCTCGTGCGTGTTCATCTGTTCCCCCCAAGAAGTCAAAGGAGAAAAAAAAGGTGGAAAAACACCCCACTCTCGCGCAAACCCGATCACATATTCTCATGTGGGCTAACCTGACATGAAAATATGAATATTTCACATTCCAATGTTCTTTACATAGAAAAATATCTTCTATTTATTCATAAATACATATTTCTACATATATCTGATGTTTTTTTGGTACAATATATATATATATACTAGTCCTAAAGCCTGTTTACGGGCCATTTTTTGCAGTACAGTGGTCCCACCCCTTGCGCTTTCTCCCTCCCCCTCTCCTTTGCTCTCTCTCTCCCCTCTCTTTTGCGCTCTCTCCCACTCTCTTTTGAGCTCTCTCTCTCCCCCTCTCTTTTGCGCTCTCACTCTCCCCCTCTCTTTTGCGCTCTCTCTCTCCCCCTCTCTTTTGTGCCCTCTCTCCCCCTCTCTTTTGCGCTCTCTCCCTCTCTTTTGCGCTCTCTCTCTCCCCTCTCTTTTGCACTCTCTCTCTCCCCCTCTCTTTTGTGCTCTCTCTCTCCCCCCTCTCTTTTGCGCTCTCTCTCCCCCCCTCTCTTTTGCGCTCTCTCTCCCTCTCTCTTTTGCGCTCTCTCCCCCCCTCTCTTTTGCGCTCTATCTTCCCCCTCCTCTCTCCTTTCTCTATCTTCCCCCTCTCTCTATCTCCCCCCCTCTCCCTCTCTCCTCCCCCTCTCTTTCTCCTCCCCCTCTGTCTCCCCCTTTTCTTTTGCTCTCTCTCTTCCCCTCTCTTTGTCTCTCTCTCTCTTTCTCCCTCTTATTTTCTCTCTCCCCCTTTATTTTGCTCTCTCTCCCCCTTCTCTTACTCTTTCCCCTCTCTTTAGCTCTTTCCATCTCTTTTGTTCTCTCCCCCTCTTTCTATCTCTCCCCCCTCTCTAACTCGTGTGCGAGACCGCGACCGGCAACACCCCCTCACGCCTGGCCACGCCCCTGCAGTCTGACCACGCCCCTTCACACACACTCACATCTGGCCACGCCCACTTCTGCCCGCAGATCAGGTAGGGACTCTAAGGCCAGGTGTGTTTGTACTCGTGCTGTCTCTACTGCGCATGACAGCTTTGGACAAACACACTTGGCCTTTTATATTATAGGATATATATATATATATATATATATATATGTGTATATATGTATATATATATATATATATATATATATACCTATATATCTATATGATTATAAATAGTCATAGATATATACAGATATATATTGGAATATATATTTAAAAATACTTTAAACATATTCTGCTAAGTGTAGAACATTGAAATGTTAAATATTTACAGTAATTACACAGTCTAACACTTTATTAAATATAAATATTGTATAAATATACTTTTACATGTTTTCTACTTAACTGCAAATGCCCCAATGCACTTATATTTATATGTCTATATATGTTTACATATGTGTTTATATATGTATATATGTCTGTATACATATTTAAATACATATGTATAAATATATAGACATATATACATACATAGAAATCTTGTATGTATCTCAATGTTAAAATCCTTTGCCTGCCTTTTTTTTCTAACACCCGAGACCTCATATCTTTACCCCTTATAACTTTAGTTTTTGAAAATTTTTATCAAATAGTTTTTTAATGAGTGTAAGTGTACTTTGTAATGTATTTTTGATGAGTTTTGTGCAACTTTTTTATTTCGCAAAACAGTTAACCAGAGCTCTGAGAAAATGTTAATCATTCTAGTGTAAATCACGATTGCATTCAAGCTATTGCATTTATTTTCAGCTCGCAATATCATCGGTAAGCCAGACAAGTGCAAACACCCACAAAAAAACCCTTATTGCTCATGCACAAACGTTTGCACTCCACTGGTAATCTGGCCAAAAATGTTTACTATCCCTTGAAAAAAAATAATTGTACTTCAGTACTAAGTCCATCATGATGCCATGTTTTCATGTGTTTGACAAGCTGAAGATGAAACAATAGACTAGATTACAAGTGACGAGCTAATAATAGCATGGGACGTGATGAGCAGTATCGCTTGACTCGCTTGACCGAGATAGCATTAGCACTTAACTTGATATTACCAGTACATGGTAAATCTCATTTACCAGAGAAGGGTTAGCGCAGCCGACATCACTCTAGCGCAACTAATTATTTAAATGGATAGCTCTACCGCGTTAAATAGGGCTAATATTACAAGTTGAAAATTATAGGTTGTGCTTCAGCACAAGCCGAAACTGTGCTAGAATATTTAGCTCAACTTGAGACCTGGAGGCCCATCTATCAAGCTCCGTATAAAGCTTGTGGGCCCGTGTTTCTGGCGAGTCTTCAGACTCGCCAGAAACAGCGGTTATGAAGCAGCAGTCTAAAGACCGCTGATCCATAACCCTGCCCGCCTGCTCTGAGCAGACGGACAGGAATCGTCACAATTGATTGACACCTCCCTGCTGGCAGGCCAAATGGCCACGAGTCTGCAGGGGGCGGCATTGCACGAGCAGCTCTTGTGAACTGCTGGTGCAATGCTGAATACGGAGAGTGTATTGCTCTCTGCATTCTGCTGTTTCTGTTAAAATAAGTTGCGCAAAACACATCAAAACATATTGAAATAAGGTTTTACACTCATACATATACTTTTTAATAAAAAATATAATTTTAATATTCATAATAAGATTTTTAAAAGGGTTAAAAAGGGATATGGTATAAGTGTTTGACCAGTGTGTGTGTGTGTATATATATATATATATATATATATATATATATATATATATATATATATATATATATATATATATGTCTAAATATGTGTATATGTATATGTAATCCAAAAATAGAAGAGGCGTCAGAGGCTGATGTGGTGAATAAAAGTTCATACTTTATTTGAATCCATAGTTAAAAAATGGAGACACTCTTCATATGCAGAAACAGTCAGGACATCTGACCCACATTAAAGTTTATGCGTTTTGGCTGAAAGCCTTAGTCATAGCTGGGGGTTACATGTTAAACATAGCATTTAAAAAGGAAGCCTAAACATCCCATTGGATAAAAACATGTGTGCAGGAATGTCCCATGTGTAGTAAGTTAACACTTAACTGACCAGTATCCTATACTCATTAAACCTAAAGGCATTTATTACAAATACTCCTAAACAATACTCTTTCCAGTATTATTTTATCTACAGGTAAATAGAGCAATAGTAGATCAGCTATATACAGATAAATGCACCACATTTGAAATGCATCATGTAAATCGGTGCTAAACAATGTGAGCAGAATTGGAACACAGAGGAATACAGGACATATATTTACATGTATATATAACACATATCAGATATAATGTAAGAATTTAAACATGAACACAAAATTCTAATCATGTATGTATTTATATGCACCTCTACACTGAGATGTTATATAAAACAGCTCATTTCAAAGTAAACCCGTATATCATAAACTATATGCACATGTAACACTATGATGAAATGAAATGTCTACATTAGCATATAGAGTTCCAAACACAGAGCAATATATTAAGAATAGGACCAGTGTAGGTCAAAAGTAAATGGGTAATATGTCAGTATCATACCCAATACCATCACTATTCCCAGTAATTGATCAGATCATACTCTGAGTTGAAGCCAAGAGGAGCCCTAGTCTGGAGAGTAAAAGCCCAAAACATTTCACGTTTGTTTAATAGTTTGATTCTATCTCCTCCCCTTTTAGGATATACCACTCTCTCAATGGCTTGCTATCTCAGAGTATGATCTGATTTTCCATGTATCTGAGCAAAATGTTGGACTAGTGGAGTCTAAGATTTCCCAACATTTATGGTTGACAGATGTTCACGTATCCTGGACCTAATGTCTCTCGTAGTGAGTCCTACGTACTGAAGTTTACATGAAACACATGTCAATACATATATAACAAAATTCGAAGTACAGTTAAGGCAGGACTTAATTTGGTACTGTGTATCTGTAACTTCTGATTTAAATGTGTCAGAGATTATTACTGACTCACAGGGTCTACATCTATTACTACCACACCTGAACATTATCTAGTGTGTTAACCATGATCCACTCAGTCTAGGAGTGGTAGGCAATTGGGATGGGTAAAGGAGATTCCCCAAGGTTTTAGTTCTCATGTAAGAGCATCTTATACTCTTACTGATACAATTTACCAAGCCATCAGCAGCAGCCAGCATGTGAAAGTGTTTCTTAATAATTTGACAAATGTTATGGTACTGTTCACTATATGTTGTAACGAATGTTACTCCCTCATGTTTGCTGCTGGATTTGTTTCTGTTTTCCAACAAAAGATTCCTATATAAGGCCCTTGTTTCTTTTTCAGTCCTATTTATGGTATGGGATGGGTAGCCTCTTTGTAGTAAACGATTCCTCAAAGATAGAGATTCACTCTGAAAGGTATCCTCATTGGTACAATTGTGTCTCAGTCTCACATACCGGCCTTTAGCTACCGCGTAAAGTATATGGCGAGGGTGGCAACTCTTCGCATGTAGAAGGGTATTGCCCGCTATAGGTTTCCTGAAAACCTCAGTAACTATGCTTCCATCCTCATTACCAGTGATGGTCAAATCCAAGAAATTAATACTTTTGGTATTTGATTCAAAGGTAAAGATTAGACCACAGTCATTAGTGTTCAGATATTGTAAAAACTGGTCAATGGTAGACATGGGGCCCTTCCAAATTAGCAGGAGATTGTCTATGAAATGCCTATAGACCGCTCCCACCAACCTAAAAACAGGTTTGCGTAAGATGGAGCAAATTATGCTCCCATCGCGGTTCCACACCTCTGGAGATAGAAAACCCCCTCAAAAGAGAAATAGTTATGGTAAGTAAAAATTATGTCACCTGTAAAATGTAGTCAATCAATTCCAGTGAATAATTGGAAAATCTATCCAGGGTAAACCTTAATGCTTCAAGCCCTTTATCATGAGGAATTGAGGAATACAAAGCGGTGACATTGATGGTAAGCCAGGTATAGTTCGTGTTATCCCATGAAAAATCTTTCACCAAGTTTAGGATATGTTTAGTATTCTTCAAAAATCTGGAGAGACTAAAAACAAATTTATTGATCCCATCCAACCACTCAGATAAGAGCTCAAAGAGGGAACCTATGCCACTCACAGTAATGAGTGACTTGTGCACTTTAGGTAAGTGGTGAAAGATGGAAGCCACAGGATTAGAGACCAACAAATATTCAAAGGTTTCCTTGTCAAAAATTTTTTTTCTCAAGCCCCTCACCCAAAAGGTGAGATAGTTGTCTTTTAAAACTGGATGTATGATCCCCGGGGAGCTTTTCATAGTTTGTAACGTCATGTAATGGTGTAATGCTTCATCTATGTAATGTTGTTTCTTGAGGATAACTAGTGAGCCCCCCTTATCAGCGGCCCTAATCACTATGTCAGGATTTATTAGTAACTTTCTAATAGCCTGTTTTTGTTTCTTGGTAATGTTCTTAGGTGTCTCATTAGTCCTGTAGTGTAAATTGCGTAGATCATTTTCAACTCTTTTATAGAATGTCTCTAATGTAGTATCCCTACTATGTATAGGGTAGAAGGAGGACAGATTTTTATACCTTTTCACACATGATATCTCAGTAATATCAATATCCCCTTCATTATTCTCATGCATCAAATCATCCATAGATGTTGGATCACATATTTCTTTAAAGGTCAACACAGGGTTATAAGACACATCACCTACAGTGATATAATTAGCAATAGTCCAGCTGTTATCTGCCCCCAATCGGCCTGTTAAAGAAAAATGTTTTTGCAAGGTAATATTGCGTATCAGCTTATTCACAGCCAAAATAGTTGAAAAAAGATCAAATGTGGAAGTGGGTGAGAAGCCCAAACCTAAGCTCAAAACACTACTCTGTGCTGGAGTCAATATATGATCTGACAGGTTAATTACATTATGGTTTTGTACTTTAATTGGGGCCTCTTCCCCCTCAACTGGCATCTGTCCTGTTGGGTAGAATTTATGCCTCCCACACCCTGTTGATCCAGGGGCATGGAAAACACCTGCTCAATAAGATTCTGCTCAGTATTTACACCAGCAGGTTGTTGAATATTAGAGGCAACATATTTGGAACCCTCACCTGTTCTCGTTTGTGGTCTGCAACCCAGAAATTGCTATACACATTTATATGAGTGTTATACTTTATTTTAAAGGAACATGTAACCCAAAAATGTTCTTTCGTGATTCAGATAGAAGTAAATTGGAAAGTTGTTTAAAATGACATGCTCTATTATCTAATTTGCTTAATTCTCTTTAGTTCTTCTTTATTGAAAAGCATACTTAGGTAGTCTCAGGGAGCTAGCTGCTGATTAGTGACTGCACATATATACCTCTCATCATTGGCTTACCAATGTGTTCAGCTAGCTCCCAGTAGTGCATTGTTGCTTCTTCAATAAAGGATACCAAGAGAATGAACCTAAAATGATAATAGAAGTAACTTGGAAAATTGTTTAAAATTGTATGCTGTGTGAATTACGAAAGTAAAATTTTGGGTTTTGTTTCCCTTTAATATGTTTTCCATGTATTTTATGCAACTTTTATTCTTTACTTCAGGTATCAAGTTGTGCTAACTTTGTGCTATTATTTGTTGAGCTTGAGTGCCACACATAACATTAAACTTGTAATATGACAATGATGTTTAGTGCAGTTGTGATAGCCATTGAAAGTATAGGGTGTGTTAAAAGGATGACGTCAGCACTAAACATTCTCTGGCAATTCTTCTTTACCATGGACTAATATCATGGTCCAGCGATATTGGTATCACACTATATATATTACAATGATATGTATGTATATATATATATATATATATATATATATATATATATATATATATATATATATATATATATACAGTGGGGGGAAAAAGTATTTAGTCAGCCACCAATTGTGCAAGTTCTCCCACTTAAGAAGATGAGAGAGGCCTGTAATGTTCATCATAGGTATACCTCAACTATGAGAGACAAAATGTGGAAACAAATCCAGACAATCACATTGTATGATATGTAAATAATTTATTTGCAAATTATGGTAGAAAATAAGTATTTGGTCACCTACAAACAAGCAAGATTTCTGGCTCTCACAGACCTGTATCTTCTTCTTTAAGAGGCTCCTCTGTCCTCCACTCATTACCTGTATTAATGGCACCTGTTTGAACTTGTTATCAGTATAAAAGACACCTGTCCACAACCTCAAACAGTCACACTCCAAACTCCACTATGGTGAAGACCAAAGAGCTGTCGAAGGACACCAGAAACAAAATTGTAGACCTGCACCAGGCTGGGAAGACTGAATCTGCAATAGGCAAGCAGCTTGGTGTGAAGAAATCAACTGTGGGAGAAATAATTAGAAAATGGAAGACATACAAGACCACTGATAATCTCCCTCGATCTGGGGCTCCACGCAAGATCTCACCCTGTGGGGTCAAAATGATCACAAGAACGGTGAGCAAACATCCCAGAACCACACGGGGGACCTAGTGAATGACCTGCAGAGAGCTGGGACCAATGTAACAAAGGCTACCATCAGTAACACACTACGCCGCCAGGGACTCAGATCCTGCAGTGCCAGACGTGTCCCTCTGCTTAAGCCAGTACATGTCTGGGCCCGTCTGAAGTATGCTAGAGAGCATTTGGATGATCCAGAAGCGGATTGGGAGAATGTCATATGGTCAGATGAAACCAAAGTAGAACTGTTTGGTAGAAACACAACTTGTCGTGTTTGGAGGAGAGAGAACACCATACCTACTGTGAAGCATGGGGGTGGCAACATCATGCTTTGGGGCTGTTTCTCTGCAAAGGGAACAGGACGACTGATCCGTGTACATGACAGAATGAATGGGGCCATGTATCGTGAGATTTTGAGTGCAAACCTCCTTCCATCAGCAAGGGCATTGAAGATGAAACATGGCTGGGTCTTTCAGCATGACAATGATCCCAAACACACCGCCCGGGCAACAAAGGAGTGGTTTCGTAAGAAGCATTTCAAGGTCCTGGAGTGGCCTAGCCAGTCTCCAGATCTCAACCCCTTTGGAGGGAGTTGAAAGTCTGTGTTGCCCAGTGACAGCCCCAAAACATCACTGCTCTAGAGGAGATCTGCATGCAGGAATGGGCCAACATACCAGCAACAGTGTGTGACAACCTTGTGAAGACTTACAGAAAATGTTTGACCTCTGTCATTGCCAACAAAGGATATATAACAAAGTATTGAGATTAACTTTTGATATTGACCAAATACTTATTTTCCACCATAATTTGCAAATAAATTCTTTCCAAATCAGACAATGTGATTGTCTGGATTTTTTCCACATTTTGTCTCTCATAGTTGAGGTATACCTATGATGAAAATTACAGGCCTCTCTCATCTTCTTAAGTGGGAGAACTTGCACAATTGGTGGCTGACTAAATACTTTTTTCCCCACTGTACATACAGGGAGTGCAGAATTATTAGGCAAGTTGTATTTTTGAGGATTAATTTTATTATTGAACAACAACCATGTTCTCAATGAACCCAAAAAACTCATTAATATCAAAGCTGAATAGTTTTGGAAGTAGTTTTTAGTTTGTTTTTAGTTATAGCTGTTTTAGGGGGATATCTGTGTGTGCAGGTGACTATTACTGTGCATAATTATTAGGCAACTTAACAAAAAACAAATATATACCCATTTCAATTATTTATTTTTACCAGTGAAACCAATATAACATCTCAACATTCACAAATATACATTTCTGACATTCAAAAACAAAACAAAAACAAATCAGTGACCAATATAGCCACCTTTCTTTGCAAGGACACTCAAAAGCCTGCCATCCATGGATTCTGTCAGTGTTTTGATCTGTTCACCATCAACATTGCGTGCAGCAGCAACCACAGCCTCCCAGACACTGTTCAGAGAGGTGTACTGTTTTCCCTCCTTGTAAATCTCACATTTGATGATGGACCACAGGTTCTCAATGGGGTTCAGATCAGGTGAACAAGGAGGCCATGTCATTAGATTTTCTTCTTTTATACCCTTTCTTGCCAGCCACGCTGTGGAGTACTTGGACGCGTGTGATGGAGCATTGTCCTGCATGAAAATCATGTTTTTCTTGAAGGATGCAGACTTCTTCCTGTACCACTGCTTGAAGAAGGTGTCTTCCAGAAACTGGCAGTAGGACTGGGAGTTGAGCTTGACTCCATCCTCAGCCCAAAAAGGCCCCACAAGCTCATCTTTGATGATACCAACCCAAACCAGTACTCCACCTCCACCTTGCTGGCGTCTGAGTCGGACTGGAGCTCTCTGCCCTTTACCAATCCAGCCACAGGCCCATCCATCTGGCCCATCAAGACTCACTCTCATTTCATCAGTCCTTAAAACCTTAGAAAAATCAGTCTTGAGATATTTCTTGGCCCAGTTTTGACGTTTCAGCTTGTGTGTCTTGTTCAGTGGTGGTCGTCTTTCAGCCTTTCTTACCTTGGCCATGTCTCTGAGTATTGCACACCTTGTGCTTTTGGGCACTCCAGTGGTGTTGCAGCTCTGAAATATGGCCAAACTGGTGGCAAGTGGCATCTTGGCATCTGCACGCTTGACTTTTCTCAGTTCATGGGCAGTTATTTTGCACCTTGGTTTTTCCACACGCTTCTTGCGACCCTGTTGACTATTTTGAATGAAACGCTTGATTGTTCGATGATCACGCTTCAGAAGCTTTGCAATTTTAAGAGTGCTGCATCCCTCTGCAAGATATCTCACTATTTTTGACTTTTCTGAGCCTGTCAAGTCCTTCTTTTGACCAATTTTGCCAAAGGAAAGGAAGTTGCCTAATAATTATGCACACCTGATATAGGGTGTTGATGTCATTAGACCACACCCCTTCTCATTACAGAGATGCACATCACCTAATATGCTTAATTGGTAGTAGGCTTTCGAGCCTATACAGCTTGGAGTAAGACAACATGCATAAAGAGGATGATGTGGTCAAAATACTCATTTGCCTAATAATTCTGCACTCCCTGTATATATATATATATATATATATATATATATATACAGGGAGTGCAGAATTATTAGGCAAATGAGTATTTTGACCACATCATCCTCTTTATGCATGTTGTCTTACTCCAAGCTGTATAGGCTCGAAAGCCTACTACCAATTAAGCATATTAGGTGATGTGCATCTCTGTAATGAGAAGGGGTGTGGTCTAATGACATCAACACCCTATATCAGGTGTGCATAATTATTAGGCAACTTCCTTTCCTTTGGCAAAATGGGTCAAAAGAAGGACTTGACAGGCTCAGAAAAGTAAAAAATAGGGAGATATCTTGCAGAGGGATGCAGCACTCTTAAAACTGCAAAGCTTCTGAAGCGTGATCATCGAACAATCAAGCGTTTCATTCAAAATAGTCAACAGGGTCGCAAGAAGCGTGTGGAAAAACCAAGGCGCAAAATAACTGCCCATGAACTGAGAAAAGTCAAGCGTGCAGCTGCCAAGATGCCACTTGCCACCAGTTTGGCCATATTTCAGAGCTGCAACATCACTGGAGTGCCCAAAAGCACAAGGTGTGCAATACTCAGAGACATGGCCAAGGTAAGAAAGGCTGAAAGACGACCACCACTGAACAAGACACACAAGCTGAAACGTCAAGACTGGGCCAAGAAATATCTCAAGACTGATTTTTCTAAGGTTTTATGGACTGATGAAATGAGAGTGAGTCTTGATGGGCCAGATGGATGGGCCCGTGGCTGGATTGGTAAAGGGCAGAGAGCTCCAGTCCGACTCAGACGCCAGCAAGGTGGAGGTGGAGTACTGGTTTGGGCTGGTATCATCAAAGATGAGCTTGTGGGGCCTTTTCGGGTTGAGGATGGAGTCAAGCCCAACTCCCAGTCCTACTGCCAGTTTCTGGAAGACACCTTCTTCAAGCAGTGGTACAGGAAGAAGTCTGCATCCTTCAAGAAAAACATGATTTTCATGCAGGACAATGCTCCATCACACGCGTCCAAGTACTCCACAGCGTGGCTGGCAAAAAAGGGTATAAAAGAAGAAAATCTAATGACATGGCCTCCTTGTTCACCTGATCTGAACCCCTTTGAGAACCTGTGGTCCATCATCAAATGTGAGATTTACAAGGAGGGAAAACAGTACACCTCTCTGAACAGTGTCTGGGAGGCTGTGGTTGCTGCTGCACGCAATGTTGATGGTGAACAGATCAAAACACTGACAGAATCCATGGATGGCAGGCTTTTGAGTGTCCTTGCAAAGAAAGGTGGCTATATTGGTCACTGATTTGTTTTTGTTTTGTTTTTGAATGTCAGAAATGTATATTTGTGAATGTTGAGATGTTATATTGGTTTCACTGGTAAAAATAAATAATTGAAATGGGTATATATTTGTTTTTTGTTAAGTTGCCTAATAATTATGCACAGTAATAGTCACCTTCACACACAGATATCCCCCTAAAATAGCTATAACTAAAAACAAACTAAAAACTACTTCCAAAACTATTCAGCTTTGATATTAATGAGTTTTTTTGGGTTCATTGAGAACATGGTTGTTGTTCAATAATAAAATTAATCCTCAAAAATACAACTTGCCTAATAATTCTGCACTCCCTGTATATATATATATTTGTGTTCAATAAACCACATACATACTTACACCTATAAACACATAAATACACATGTGTACAAATATATACACATATATAGATATGTATACATGCACACATATACTAATTTAGATATATATATATATATATATATATATATATATATATATATATATATACACACACACACACACATTGGAGCCTTTTCCTATCAAACACTTTGCAATATACTTTCTCCCTTTTAACCCTTTCAATTTGTAATACCAGCACTATTTAGCACAGTTGCAATCTCCATTGCAAGTATAGGTTGCACTAGCGCAATGTTGTCCCCACTAAACCTTCTCTGGAGAATTGGATTTAATATGGACTTGTAATATCAAGTTGTGTGCTAATGTTAGCGCGGCCAAGCGATATTGCTTAATGCAAACCGTGCTATTAGTAGAGCGCCACTTGTAATCTGGCCCATAATATTTTATTTGTCAGTATTCTGAATGCACTGAGCCCTTACATAGTGCAATTACCTAGGATAAATATTTACAAATAGCTAATAATAATAATAATGACGTTTAGATTACTCAATTTAAAGGTTGTTTAAAATCTCTTATTTTGTTTAATATTGAAAATGTTGTCTTGGTATTTGTTCATTAATTTACTTATTACTCAGTTTGCGTCTCCCATGCAAAACAAAAAAAAATTAGGTTAGATTGAAATGCTATTTACATATAAACTTTTTTTTACTATTTCTATAAATTCCGTCTGTCTGTCGGTCTCTATCTATCTGTCTGTTTGCCGCTCATCTATATATCTCTGGGTATAGCAGTTTTTCTGGCTGTCTATTGGTCTTTGTCAGTCTGTCTGTAGCATACACTTCACTAATGGGAAAGGTAAGTGAATTTAATAGCAAAAAGACACTTTACTTACATATAAACAGTACATTAATTTTGTGTTGTCTCATTTAAATTGCATCACATTTTTAACAGAAGAAGGTCTGCTTTTAAAAAATAAATTCTGTTGTCACCTTAATGAACACTCAATTAACCTTCAACTATATGGGTTTCAAAATCTGTATTTATTTGCAGATGATTTTTTAGCACTTACACCCACACTAAAACACAGCACTTAAAAATATGTTAAGATCTACGAGAGTTGCAACAAAAAGAAGGTACTATGAATGTGACTAGATATTACAGAATACAATAAGCACATATAATTACACAGAAACAATCAATGAGACTATTCCATCCCAGGAAAGGGTAGCAATCATCCAGGGCACCTCTTGACATCAGTAATAATAGATAGTGCTAACTGCCACTACAGTTAATAATATTTCACATCATCTACCATCACACCTTGAGTCAATAGAAAACCGGCATATGTCAGGCTCTAATATGAATAGAGATAACGAAAGTGTATGACAGCTTTATAGCAATCTGATGTTTTATGATGAGGAAAGGCTTGTAGTTGGTTATACATTCTTTAGGTACTGTAATATTGTGATCAATATTATTATTCTGCTTGCTTTCAAGAAATTGTGTTTTCTTTAAATTTGAATGACAAGATAATATTGTTGTTTGAATAATGAAGAGTAAAAACAAAGTCATTTGTAAAGCATTTATACTGTTATGTTGTTTTGTCTAGACACCAGCATATTTTGAATTTATAATCTATATCAACTGTGTGTTTCATGTCAGTTTTCCATATTGGATTGATATTAAAGAGACGTTAAAGTATTTTTAGAATCTAAAATGGAACATATTAAAATGCATTTTTTTAATGAAAAGATGTTCTTGAGTTGAAAACAAAATAACACTTTTGCTGGTGCTGGTGTTATGTGTAATCTTCCCTAGACATAAATAAAAAATATGGAAGTGGAATACACTCTCAATCCACACACCAGATCCCTTTTTGTTGTGTTTACTTAATGGGACACTAAAGTAAATATTAAACTTACAGGATTCAGATAGAGCAATCAATTTTAAACAACTTTCCAATTTACTTCTATTAACACAATGTGCACCATCTTTTTATAATTACACATTTTGAGTCACCAGCTCCTTCTTAACATGTGCAAGAATTGACACAATAAATACGTATATGCATTTGGGATTTTCTAATGGCTGTCACATGATACGGGGGGAGTGGAAATAGACATAACTTTGAAATTTGTGAGAAAAAAATCTACTACTGATTTGAAGTTCAGACTAAGGGGTCAATTTATCAAGCTCCGTACAGAGCTTGATGCCCCGTGTTTCCAGCAAGTCTTCAGGCTCGCCGGAAACAGAAGTTATGAAGCAGCGGTCTAAAGACCTCTGCTCTATAACCTGTCTGCCTGCTCTGAGGCGGCAGACAGAAATCAACCCGATCGAATATGAGCGGGTTTATTGACACCCCCTGCTAGCAGCCAATTGGCCGCTAATCTGCAGGGGGAAGTATTGCACCAGCAGTTCACAAAAACTCCTGGTGCAATGATAAATTCTGACAGCGTATGCTGTCGGCATTTATCAATGTGCAGCGGACATCATACGCTACATCGTATCATGTCCGCTTGCACTTGCGCTTGCATTAATAAATTGACCCCTAAGTGCTATTGCATTGTCTTTTTGTCATGTATTTGTTGATTATACAAATCTACTATATTTACTAGTCCTTTAATGGATCTTGCATCCAGGTTCTGTCTGGAGTACCTAAGTTAATGAGGCCCATTTATCAAGCTTCGAATGAAGCTTGAGGGCCCCTGTTTGTGGCGAGTCTTCAGACTCGCCAGAAACAGCAGTTATGGACCGCTTCTCCATAACCTTACGTTATACATATAGGGCTCCATGTACTAAATGGCGGGCGGACAGCTTCTCAACTCGCGAATAATTATTATTCTGAGCAAGAATAATTGTGAACATAACATGTAATCAGGGTATCATATGTATTTATTTGCAATCAATGGAAATTTTATGAGCTGGGACAGTTTTCTCTCTGTACCTGTGTAACCCCTCCTGATTGCAATCTAGTTTTAAAAAACCACCCCTACACAGGTGTTATAAAATGGGCTGGCATATAAGATGACATTTTTTACTGAAAAAGAAATTCAAGAGAAGGAAGAAATACAAAGAAAATAACATGACAGTAAAGAGGTGATTTTAATTTCTGCTGTATCTGAATCATGACAGTTTAATGTTAGGTGGGCTATCCCTTTGAGCTATCAGTTTAAGATTATATTGAATCATTTCGAATTTTAAAATCATTGTCTAAAATATTACACTGTGTGTCCTAATGTCAGCATCAATGTTTATCTTTAATACTAATTTCACATATACATACTTTCAAAGTATAATACACAATGTAACAAATGGCACTTACAAGTTCTGATGAGTGATCAATGACAAAAGTATCGAGCAATTTGATTAGTTAGTGATAGTTTAAAATGTATATTTGAATCAGATTGGCTGATTTCATAAATCGTGATTATGCATATTCCAATCAAAAGTGGTTGAAAAATTCACTAGTGTGTGGGTTATTTAGGAGTTTGTGTCATAATTGGTGCAAAAAGTGTTGCGTCAAATTTGATGCGTGGAGCGTGGAGAGTGGGACTTGTATTATATGGCTTAAACATGGTGCAAATAGATTTTTCCAAAAAAATTAAAAGGAAGTTAGCTATATTATGTTGTGTATTTATTTCATTTTTATCTCTATATCTATTAGTGCGACAAGTTTTGGGCAAAACTTTGCAAAAATTTGGAGAAATAATATTATCCCCTTTCTTTGTAATGAGAGACAAAGTTGCAACATAATCCATAAGTAGTAATGTATTTTTCATTTTTATCCCTATATCTACTAGTGCACCAAATGTGGATCAATAATATTGTTTAATTTAGAAAGGGTATACAATTTTAATAAAGTTTCTAATTTACTTTTATTATGAAATATACTTAATTCTCTTGCAGCATCGAACATAAGCTTTCTGTGTTTTCAGACTCACATTGATTTCTATGGCATCCGCGGCCTCAAGGGTGGGGGATTGAAAACTATGCACGCTGCTTTGGAATAGACGCGATCATACCTGTTAAATGTTGATAAATTGGGAAAATGGCCAAATAGAGTCGAATGTGAATTTGAAACATCTGTAATAATGCAAACATCGATCTGCATTGGATTGAGATTGCGGGAGCATATATTTCGTCACACATTTCAACATTTGACAATCTTGATAACTAAGGCGGATCAATCTCGTAACAAATACGACGTGGGATTCAAGCGTATTTTCAGTTGACGCTTTGATAAATATCCCCCTAAGTATTTTATAACAATTACTAAAAATATATACATTTGCTGGCCATTTGGCACAGTGTATATATAGCATTTATCTCTCTCTCACATGATGTAAAGTTATTTAAACCAGAGTAGGTCCTATTTAAGGCAGAAGTAACACAAAACAAAACTATTTAGTGTCCAATTTGCCTTTTTTATTGTTGCATGGATAGTAACCTGGACAACTAGCCATGGTTCGCCTTTAGCTTGATTAATGGGACAATCATTTAAAATAGCTGAGTTTGCCTGTAGAAACTGCCACCTATAATGATCTTGTCAATTTGCTATCAGTATTTGCTATAGAAAAGCTGTGGCAGTGGGGGTAGAAGAAAAATTATCCCTGTAGTTACTTTGAATTAAAAAAAACTTATCAGTTGCTAGAGTACATTATGATTTTAAGGGAATTATCTGCTAAATTTTACTGTTCTATGAATACAGAACATTTCTTGTTTCCCCACAATATTCCTATAAAAGAATGTTTTAAACACATCCCCTACTTTGCAACCTGACTAGGATATCTGAAAGCAAAAATCTTTGAAAAGCCTTTAACAGCTACCTTTGTGGTTTACATTTTATGTATACAGCTCCAAAACCCTCCCACCTAAATTCAAAGATGCAACTTCATTGTTATTGATAGCCAATCAGCCTGCTCTATTAACACATGCCCCCTTATTTTCTATTGCCCTTAGCCAGACCAGGGCCTCACTCATTTCACATAAGCCCCACTCCTATGACAATGCCTCTACCTCTGTCTTTTCACGTTGCTCACACTTCTCAGTGCCTCCACACCAACACAACTGCACTCCACCTTCAGGGAGATGCTTTACCTTCAAGCCAACGCTTCATATTTACAGCAGCCTTTCACTGTTGCACTTACACTTCCAGCCTTCGATAGTGAGCAAATGTTGATTACACACACAATACACACAATATACACAATATATAACACACACAATATACAGTGTTAGCAAAAACATCAGTACTAACAATTTACAGTGGTGGGAAGTCATCAATTTAGTGATAGATAGGGGTGATCACAGTGGGGGGGGGGGGGTCACACAAGGAAATGCTCTAGCCCACCCTTACCCATGGTCCATTTACACTAACATACATAAAAAGAAAAAATAGAGAGAATTTACTCACTGAAATCTTTACCACAGTAAATAAAGATCAATAAATATCAACTTGAAACAAAACTAATAAATGTTGCGTTTAAAAGAACAAATTCAAATGAATACACAACTTGCATTTTTTTATTTGCTTTAAAAGTCTTGTTGCATATATGGAAGCTGAAAAGATGCAGAGAGTTCATGTACCAGGGGGAACTTAGTACATTGACTATGAATATATGTTTTTTAAATGACCTACTTTCTATATTTATGATAGTGAAAATATGATATTTTGTACATTAATCCTGCAAAGATTCTGCTAAAACCTACATTTCTACGGAGGGAGAGTTTATCCTGTGGGGAAAGCAGTGATTGCCATTTGCTGTCTTAGCATTATGCTCATTTCAAAAGTTAATCATCATATCACAACCTTTTTAATGCTTGGAAAACCATCAAAACATGGCATAACAGTGCCTAGCTGCAATTACAAATCAAGCAGAGCTACATTCTGTAATTAAAATTCTGGCACTTCTTAAGATGCTAAAATTTGTTCTCTATTCTACCATCATTTCAATTCACCTAATGCATGTTTTCTTACAGCCTCAGGCAGTTGGACACTGAAGAGAAAGCCAATTTGTCTTCCATTTAACATTATCTAAAATATACTTACAGTAAATTATAAGTTTGCAATATGGACAGCCATTCACATTTCACTGCTACAGTGATACATTATGTATATTAGAAACTGGCTGATGCATGTTGAAGCATACATTCAAATGTTACCACTTCAGTACTTAAAACTCATTTACATGTCTTTACCACAATCCTTTGCTACAATGGAAACGCTTAAAGGGGCAGTCAACTCCAAAATTGTTATTGTTTAAAAAGATAAATGATCCCTTTATTACCCATTCCCCAATTTTGCACAGCCAAATGTTTATATTAATATACTTTTTACATCTGTGATTACCTTGTATCTATGCCTCTTTTGACAGCCCCCTGATCACATGACTTTTTATTTATTATCTATAGACTTGCATTTTAGCCAATTAGGGCAGTGTCGGCCACAACTTCACGTGTGTGAGCACAATGTTATCTATGTGGCCCACATGAACTAGCAGTCTCCTGTTGTGAAAAGCTAATACAAAAGCATGTGATGAGAGGCTGTCTGTAGTTGCTTAGAAACAGGCATATATTTAGAGGTTTAAATATTTAAATGTTATAATGTATATTAATATATCAATGTTGGTTGTGCAAAGCCGGGGAATGGGTAGTAAAGGCATTATCTATCTTTTTAAACAATTTCAATTTTAGTGTTGACTATCCCTTTAACTGATAAAACATATCACTAGGCTGGAAGATTCAAAGCAGGTTAATACTAATAGGTCCTAATAGAACACATTTGGCTTTGTATGATTTTTTTTAAATCATGTTTAGATCATACACATTATAGTGTATGTCCTACTTGTAAAGTGTTTGGAATTTAAAAGCAAATGGTGATTTGTATGTCTTGCTCACGATCTTTGAGATTTAGCAGAGCTCCCAAACCTCCTGCATGTTGGAAACTTTACAGCCTGGGAGCTCTTCCTCACTGTCTCTAGAACATTTTTCCTGTAATAAATGTCCCGGTTTCCACAGTGAAATCCGCCACATTTTTTTTCTGTCCACAGCCCACCAGGGCCCACACATCTCCCTGAATGAGCCAAGTCCTGGAAGGCAAATGTTTGGAGATTTTGTGCAGTGCTATTTTGTGATTTTAGAAATATATTTTTGACTGGGTTTTGGAAATGTAAAATGCATATTTCAATACTGCACTTTTCACTAGAAGGTAAATTCCTAGTTATATGTTTCACCTAATTTACATTTAAAATTAAATTCCGTACCCCAGATGCTGAGTGGTTTCATTAGTTGGGATTTGGGAGCTTCATCAACATTATTTTCTGATAAACTACACAATATAAATATACTAAAAATCTATTTCCAATCGTGTGTGGCTCAGTAATAAAATAACTGTTTATACCTCAAATGATCAAAAGCTTTAATCAAAATGTTACAAGATAATTCAACATTGCTAAGAATAATATACAGTATACCCATGTATATCATCAACATTTATTATCACAATATTCCAACTACAATTATAATACATTTCCTACTATCATTAAAAGACACAAACCTTTGTGAAAATCAAGCCCATCTACAATGTATACACCAAAATCATTATTATATTATTTGTGCAAAACTAACACTAACAAGCTATATAATTCAGTTCCATAAAATTTCCTCCGACTGGTTAACCCAATTCAGTGCTATAAGCTTTAAAATAATTCTTACAGAGGAAATGTACTTTGAACTTAAAAATCTATAGCTGCCTTCTGTTATAGTCAGCACTGAATTGTTATTGAACAGTGACCTACACATCATTTTATAGACTGACATTGATAGTCTCTAAGGGCCAGTTTACATTCCAGTTGTAACCTTTATGAACTGGTAGTAACAACAAATATCTCTATTAAAGGCACAGAAGACTGAAACATGTCTATTATAATGTGTGAGCACCCTTAAAACATGTTCATTTCTTTCTATAAAAAGGCTAAATTAAATCAGTTTATGACAAATTACAGATTGGCTACTCTCTAGCTTTTGACTCACATCCCTGAAATCCTTTGCAGAATGATAAGGTATACAAATGGACCTTAAGGTCTCATTGCTCACTGGCTGATAAGCAGAACGCCATTTGCTTTATAGTTGAACAGTCACATACCTTACAAGCTTAAAAACAACAAAAACATTTTTTCTCTCAGTACAGGATTTGCCATTAAAAATAAAGCACTAACTTGCACACTTTTTAAAGTGCCCTTTTAACCCCATCACCACCAGGAATAAATTGCAAACCAATTGTGCAGTCATAACACAAATGGTTGTAGATGATTCACTGGGATCTTTGTTCAGAAATAGCATGGCTTTGACATTTTGTTTAGTTAGAAGGCTAATTACAGCAATGCCCCACTTACTTTCCCAACACTGAAGGGGTTAATTAGTTCGCTGTCAAGGGTAATTTTATTGTAGTGTAGGTATTACCCTCCCACCTGATATCTCCCACCTTCCTGATTATTACCAAAAAGCCCTCTTCCCCCCCCCCCCACCACTGCTTACTACCATGTTAGGTACTGACCGACAGTCTGCCAGTATGGAGCTTTAGGGCTTTCTTTAAAATACTGTAAATTGATTTTTTTTCTGCAGTGTAAGGATCCCCCATACCCTCCCACCACCCTTATCCCTCCCAAACAACTCTCCCCCCTCACAACGGTCAACACCATCTAAGGCTGCCAGTTTACATAAATGTCTTTTTTTCTTTTACATATATAATATATTTTTCTGTAGTTTAGAGGTCCCCCCTCCATCATCCAAGCAATCATGTGTAGGGCCCAACTCCCCTCTCATAAACCCTTTGCCAAATTACAGGGACCAATCCCTCCTTTTCTCCGTATAATTTTCTTTCTATAGTGTAGGAAAATCTCCCCTCCTCCCTCCAACCTCCCTCCTGTAATGGGCCAACAACCCGCCCCCATCTTTCTCTCCAACACAACCCACGACACCACCGCAGCAGATACAGACAGTTTATACATTTGATCCCTGGGGATGAAGTACACAGAAATACTTATTTCTTGTTAGTGTAATTATCAAATTAAACATATTTAAGTTTTTTTTTACTGTAAAAACTTTATTTAACATGTTTCATGTTTGCTTTTTGATACATTGAATGGATTTTGTTTTAGTTTAGTATCCCAGTAATTTATTATGGCACTAAATATTTTGAAAAAAGGGAATAATGAAAATATCTGCATTGTGCATTGACCAATCAAAAATGCAATTCAATGCAGAACAAAATTACTCATGCAGTGATGCAGACATGAATAATGACGTGTGAGTTCACTGGTCTGTTTATAATGTTAATCAAAAAGACACAAATAGCACTTCTAGGATAAGGTGTATATCACATGTTGTTGTTTACTATGTACAATTTAGAGATAAAGGACACAAAATTCACCTTTTTTGCATTCTATCTGGTATATTTTTGCTATTTTAAGGGTATCTCTTTAAAAAAAAAAAATTGTTTGGTTTTTAAAAAAATAAAAAAAATAAAATAAATTAAATAATTTGTGTGGGTAAGTAAAAGAACAACAAAAAAATCCCTCAAAAAACCCAAAACACTGAAATTCATGTTCAAATGCAAATATATTTAAATTATAATCTTTTAGAAAAACATATCAATATTTCACCTTCAAAAATCCCCTCAGACTTGATTAAAAGTGTCTAGAAAATCCTTAAATAAGGGTTTCCAAAGTGGAATCTACCTCTATATGTTCATTACGCAATTCAGGGCTAGATTACAAGTGGTATGCTATTTAGTGCTTTCTCTCGCACGCAAACATCACCAGAAGTAACATTTTAATGCATGTATTTACAAGTTGAAAGACAAATTGTTTGTGCACCAGCGAAATCCTATGCGCTCTAACTTCATGACTTCAGATATTGTGACCAATATATACAAATATACATATATATATATATATATATATATATATATATACTGTATATATATATATATATATAAATATATATATAAGATTAATTTAAAAAAAATATCTTTACCTATGTACCTATATTAATATTCAGGTATAGATATTTTATATATATATATATATATATATATATATATATATAAATATCTATTTAAAAATACAAAGAATATGTTCTCCTATATGAAGAACATTGTTGAGATTCGCCCAGAGCTGTGTATCAGCTCCCTAATGTATGAGTATACACCTGTAGTAAAATCCTCTGAGCTGTGTGTTTACGATATCACACTATTGTACTTCTTTTTTATAAGCACCTATATATAGATATACATCGGATTTCCAGTTATCTGTATTGCTGATCCTGACAGCGTTGTGAATCAGGACTGCCCTACACATGAGCTTAAAATAGCTCTTTAAAGTGTGAGTACACATCTTTGTTATACTATATACATCTGACCCATTGGGGTCCATTTATTAATGTGCAGATGGACATGATGCGATATAGTGGATCATGTCTACCGCACATTGATAAATTCTGACAATATACGCTGTCAGCATTTATCATTGCACCAGCAGTTCTTGTGAACTGCTGGTGCAATACCACCCCCTGCAGATATGCAGCCAATCGGCCGCTAGCAGGGGTGTCAATGCGTCTGATCGTATTCGATCGGGCAGATTGCTGTCCGCCACCTAAGAGGTGGCAGATGAGTTAAGGAGCAGCGGTCTTAGGACCGCTGCTTCTTAACTTCCTCTTCAGCCAGAACTGAAGCGGAGTGGGATGGAGGCAGCATCCGCTGCTTCTTAAATAGACCCCATTGAGGTATTACAATATATCATATTTTTTCTTTAAGATCCACTGGGAACCCAGGATTGAATAGTGGACTTTCTGATTCATGTGACACACCACTTGGAGATCATTGGAAATAGAAAGACTCAATTTATATCCTTTGTTTGGATTTGTATCACATTTATTTTGTTTACCTTCTGTATGTGATCACCTTTTGTGCTTTTATTTGTAAATAATATTATAAAGTTTATTTTTTATTTATTTAAAATCTGTGTAATGTTTCATTGAGTTGTTACTTTTATTGTTATGTTTATATATGTATTGAAGATAGATATTAATAAAAATGTTAATACAATGAGGATTTTTTAATAGAATGCTATTTTTTCTGAGATATTAGCTAAAATACAGTGATAGAATCTATATTCAGTGTAAAGTAAAAAATGTATTGTTTCTCAATCACATAAGGCTTCTATGAAAGCAATACAGAGTAGCTTTCCGCTTTAGGCACTTCATGGCAAACTGTGCTTTATCTTTTTTACCTCTTATATGAAAATGAGCTGGAATTCCTCAAATGATGTTTTACTGCTGTTCCATCACACTAATAAGTTTATGAGATGTGCAGAAAAAATGCTCAAGTTCTATGACTTGGGGCCAAAAGTTAATAAAGCAGCAAACAGTAAGTTCAACACATGATACTCCCAAGCTGCTGTCATTGATGATTATCACACTGCTTTTTTAATAAACTATTCCAATTTCTTTTAAATAGTCCAGCAGAAATATATTTATAAATTCAATGAGGTTGAGGAATTGGATATATTTTTTTTTATTATTTTAGCATGCTGTATTCTGTAACTTTGTATACAAGGGTTTGAAGCAAAAACCCCTGCTATTAAAACTCTTACATACAGAGGTCAATGGGTACTGTTGATATGGTCACATTTGTTATAGAAATGGTCAGGCCATGAGGTGGAATTAATAGAAAAATTGATATAACAGCATCATGAGGTTAAGAAGGACTTCACAATCTTGTCTGTCTTTCGATTGATCAAGAGATCTATCTACCTATCTATCTATCTATCTATCTATCTATCTGACTATCTATCTGACTATCTATCTATCTATCTATCTATCTATCTATCTATCTATCTGACTATCTATCTATCTGACTATCTATCTGACTATCTATCTATCTATCTATCTATCTATCTATCTATCTATCTATCTATCTATCTATCTATCTATCTTTCTATCTATCTATCTAGCTATCTATCTATCTATCTATCTATCTATCTATCTATCTATCTATCTATCTGACTATCTATCTATCTATCTATCTATCTATCTATCTATCTATCTATCCATCTATCTATCTATCTATCTATCTATCTATCTATCTATCTATCTATCTATCTTTATATGTATCTATCTATCTTTATATCTATCTTTATATCTATCTATCTATCTATCTATCTTTATATCTATCTATCTATCTATCTATCTATCTATCTATCTTTATATCTATCTATCTATCTATCTATCTATCTATCTATCTTTATATCTATCTTTCTTTATATCTATCTATCTATCTATCTATCAAAGAAGTCCCTAGACAGACAGACATATAGATAGATACTAATGGTATACTCTGTTTTCAAAATACAATTTTTGTCTTTAAAACATAATCATATTTTCCTTTCCTATCTATCTATCTATCTATCTATCTATCTATCTATCTATCTATCTATCTTTATATGTATCTATCTATCTATCTTTATATCTATCTATCTATCCATCTATCTTTATATCTATCTATCTATCTATCTATCTATCTATCTATCTATCTTTATATGTATCTATCTATCTTTATATCTATCTTTATATCTATCTATCTATCTATCTATCTATCTATCTATCTATCTATCTATCTATCTTTATATCTATCTATCTATCTATCTTTATATCTATCTATCTATCTATCTATCTATCTTTATATCTATCTTTCTTTATATCTATCTATCTATCTATCTATCTATCAAAGAAGTCCCTAGACAGACAGACATATAGATAGATACTAATGGTATACTCTGTTTTCAAAATACAATTTTTGTCTTTAAAACATAATCATATTTTCCTTTATGCAAAACATATTGTCAAATGGATAGCAAATGTCTTTATAAACTGCAAAGTAAATCTATGCTCCAACAGTATTATTTTCATTTTGCTTAGATAGACATACAGATAAATAGATACAGGGGTAAAACTACCATTATTACAGGGCAGTGGCTCTAGGGCTCAAGAGCTGAGGGTGAGGGGGCATAGCAATATTTCCATGGTCTTTATACAGGGTGGATAAAAACCAGAATATTTTTTTTTTTATTTAAATTGGATTTTTTTAATTGAATTTAGATTTTTTTTATTTAAATTGGATTTTTTTAATTGAATTTAGATTTTTTTTATTTAAAAAAAATGCTATTTGTGGAAAAATCTATCTAAAGATACATATTACAAGTAATGCAAATTTTATTTTTCTTTAGTTAAATAAAACAATTTGAATTACTGTACTATTATTAAGGTAATCATTATGTTTCTCTTCCAATAATGTACAGCTGAAAAGCTGATCAAATATAAATGATTCATCTAATAAACTTGACTCAGTTCACCTACCATTAATTTAATTAATTAATCTATCTATTCATATCTAATTATATATATCCAAATCAGTAATGGTCTGATATAACTGGAAAAATAATCTTAAAAGTTATTATTATAAAAATGAAAACCATGATTTAAATCAATTTAAATTAGTCTTACTGACTAGTAATTTAAATCATGATTTAAATAAATTTGATTTAAATCAAATCCACTCTTATATTATCTGTGTATACTGTATAGGTACTCATCATTAATATACTGCACAGCATACTCTTCAATGTATAAATATTAACATCATTATAATATGCATCGTGTTTACTATTAGTGTATAGATATTCCATAATTATGCAGCACAACATATTCATTAGAGTATACCTTCTGTACACATAATATTCATAAAGAGTAGTATACTCACTAGGGTATAGTGTTCTAAAACTTACATCATTATGCAGCACAGTTCCAGTTGTGTGTGTCTTTTATCAGTTTAATAAATGTAGTGCATATGTTGAGACAATTGTGTGAGATTAATTATTGAGATTCCAGACATGTCTAAAGAAAGATACTGTCCAGCCAACTCATTGAGATAGCAAAACTCATTTTACCTTAAAAAATAGAACAATTTGTATTTTGTGCTGTGAGCAGGATTTCAACTTTGTATTGCAAATATGATTTCTACTTTGCATTATAAATATGATTTTTATTTTCATTATCAGGTTTCTTTGTAGAATTAAATTACAATTTGAATTTTGAATTTATTTTTTACTTTGTACATTCATTATGATTTTTACTTTGTATTATGAAATTAATAAATTGGATGATTTTTAAAGGGACACTGAACCCAATTTTTTTCTTTCGTGATTCAGATAGAGCATGCAATTTTAAGAAACGTTCTAATTTATTCCTATTATCAATTTTTCTTCGTTCTCTTGCTATCTTTATTTTAAAAAGAAGGCATCTAAGCTATTTTTTGGTTCAGACGCTGGACAACACTTGTTTATTGGTCGGTTAAATGAATTCCCCAATCAGCAAGAACAACCCAGGTTGTTCACCAAAAATGGGCCGGCATCTAAACTTACATTCTTACATTTCAAATAAAGATACCAAGAGAATGAAGAAAATTTGATAATAGAAATAAATTAGAAAGTTGCTTAAAACTGCATGCTCTATCTGAATCGTGAAAGAAGAAATTTGGGTTCAGTGTCCCTTTAAGCTACTTATTTAATTTATTACTATAATGTAAGTCATGTTTGACTCCTATCTATACTGAAATGTAGGGAGGGTGATGCACAGATCTTAGAATATTTTTTTCCCAGAAGCTTGTGAAGAAACTCAGAGTACTAATGAACCTTTTTAACTACGGACACACACATACTGAGCACTGACAATTTTTGTTATTGTTACTATTATTAACTTAGATGACTCCATTCTGATCAAATTATCTGTGTTAGAAAATACAATGATAATACAGATAATAATAATAATAAAACAGCTGCTTCTGTTTGCAGGGAACAGATTATAAGGGAACATTTCACTCTCCCTGCACAAAAAAGACATTTTAAGTATACAATATAAAGTATAGTAGATTCATAAAACAGCATATATTTTTACCACATGCAGCTTATTTAGAGTAGGCTGCAACTAGCATTTCAGAATTTACAAGTATTCATATTATTGGGAGGGGGGACTTAGCATCCTCACTATTTTGTTGTTCAACCCCACTGTTAAAATCCAATCTGTTTATTTTAATACAGCTTAAGTTTATTTTACTTACATGCTGCTTTAACTTTTTGTCAGCCATTACAGATTTTGCATATTGCAGTTGTCTTTGATTTCTAATGGGTTAAGATGTATTTGAACAAATCAACTTGCAGAAAGGAAATAAATCATTTTTCATACAGGATCATCAGTATCAAAACTACATGTATTATATGTTTCTGATGATTTGTTATATTATTTGCAAAATAGTGTAGCAGTCATGGAATGTTATTTGGAGAAAAAATCTCATAAGAGTCAACCTTCAATAAGTTGTGCAAAGAAAATAAGGCATCAAATATTTTTATGTGGATTTATTGGGGTATAGCTATAATAGTCAAGTAATTTCACTTGTGCTACTTACTTTATTCCAACTTAAGACTTCCCAAATATTTGGCACACTAGCTAGGAGCAAGCATGGATTTCACATGGCAGTAGGAACATTATCCAAAATGGAAACAGCGATTCTTATTTTTAATATTCCTAAATGCCACTCAATGATATTCCAAAGGGGTGGTTTATGACTGGAGGTTATATTTCCTTATTGCAGAAGAAAAAGTCAAGAAAACATGGGATTATTTTCTTTAAAGCAGAATGTGTATTACAAAGATATAAATATTGGAATTTAACAGATTTTTAAAGTTTCCCTTTATATGGACATCGAAAAGAAATCTGTCTGCTTGTCTGTCCATCCACCTGTCTGTCTATCTATTACAACATTATTATTTAAGTATAAAAGTTGGCATTAAGTAGGAGATATTATAGTTAGAAATTGTATAATCTTCTCAGCTAGTTATTTGTGCTGCAATCGTCTAAAGGTTTTTTGAGACTCATGACCTCATCAGTAATTCATGATTTTATGTTTGACACAAATAAAACCCAATTGGGAACTAAAGCCTCTATGAAATGAAATTGAAAAATAACCTCACCTCTAGACTAAATAATGGACTACTGCTGCAGAAAGTGATTATGGTGCAGACTATCGGTTTACTTCTCTTTAATCCTCTTTGACCCTATGAATGTGTTCAGAAGGGACATTATGGATTTTTCAACATGACAGCACAATGAACAGCTTGATTATACCATAAAAAAAACTTTGAATAAATCTTTAGTTGCTTGTTCTTTCCATCTCATTACATTCAAATTATGCCAGGCACTACATCTAATGGCAATGAGTGCTCTCTCCTTGGTCAGTTCTAAATTATAATATTGATTAATTGATTGTCTCCTTCTAGTTGTGAATTATATTAACAGTAGTTTAAACTCACCAAAAAAAGTAAAAATAAAAAGTTTCATTTCTTCTGGAAAGCATTCTATAAACTTCTATACTCTCAGAATAGCCTGCCAACAATGAAGTCTTTTTATGTGCTCCCACGCTTTCTGTATTGTTTTTTTTCTTTTAAGGTAACAAAACATTTAAATATAATATTTATTAAGAAAAATGGTATGCCCACTACACTTTTTTATGTTTTTAAACTGTTAACTTAGCATCATATGTCCTGCCAAAATAAAACATTTAAGTAAAGCCTTTGTCATTTTAATAGAGCAGTTAATTAAAAAAATGAGATTGTAATTATAGAAAGTACTTATGTTTTATTTGCTTTAAATATGTTCTGAGTTAAATTAACTTTATTGGCATACATAAGTAATTATTTGGAATTTATGCATCTTCAAACCTTAGCAGAGACATGCAAGACCTATTTTACTGATATAAGCATTATTGTCAGAGCTGACAGATTATTAGTGCTGAGTACAAACACCCACTCCACTTCAGTAAAATTGACTACATCTGTATTGATAATGTTAAGGATCTGGGATTGCTGCTCTTTACGTGGACACATCTAAACAATCTGATGCTAACATTGACTATTACAAAGAGCTTCCTATTTTTCTAGCAATCACTGCTGTGCAAACAAAATTAATTTAATACATCACTGTATAGGAATGTGTGATTGAAGACAAGAACACATTAAACAGACAATCCAAAAGAATATTATGTTAATATAACGTGGTATCTGCAAACATTTCTAGTCCACATACAGATTTTAATTAATATTTTACTTGACTTCTTTCATTAGCAACAGTAAAGCTAAATGATATGGTTGAAATAATAGCCCAAAGCTTATAAAATTAACAACAGTAGCAGATAAATGTGGTCAGCATTAAGGCAGACATCTGCTTCTTCATTAAAAATGGTTCCTCCAATTACTTTATTATATTTTTAAATGGTATTATTGTCAGTACTTTGCATTTAGGACTCATGTTTAAATACAGCCCTGTCTTCTGTCCCCAATCATCTATTGGTTTCCAGTATTTTTATGGAGGGCCTAAGTAATCTCTCCCTGCAAAGTAACTAAGTTAAATTGCATGGCCTACACAATGATGTGCTGCTGTGTTTGCTTAAAAGAGATATGAAATCTCAAACATTTATTTTGTGATTCCGACAGAGCATATCATTTAAAAAAAGTTTCCAATATACTTCTATTTTCTCATGATATTATTTGTTGAAGAGATACCAAGGTTGGTGTCTGGAACTACATGGCAGGAAATGGTGCTGCCATCTAGTGCTCTTGCAAATGGATAACATTCTTGTAAAAATGCTGCCATCTAGTGCTCTTGCAAATGGATAACACTCTTGTAAAAATGCTGCCATCTAGTGCTCTTGCAAATGGATAACACTCTTGTAAAAATGCTGCCATCTAGTGCTCTTGCAAATGGATAACACTCTTGTAAAAATGCTGCCATCTAGTGCTCTTGCAAATGGATAACACTCTTGTAAAACTGCTGCCATCTAGTGCTCTTGCAAATGGATAACACTCTTGTAAAAATGCTGCCATCTAGTGCTCTTGCAAATGGATAACACTCTTGTAAAAATGCTGCCATCTAGTGCTCTTGCAAATGGATAACACTCTTGTAAAACTGCTGCCATCTAGTGCTCTTGCAAATGGATAACACTCTTGTAAAAATGCTGCCATCTAGTGCTCTTGCAAATGGATAACACTCTTGTAAAAATGCTGCCATCTAGTGCTCTTGCAAATGGATAACACTCTTGTAAAAATGCTGCCATCTAGTGCTCTTGCAAATGGATAACACTCTTGTAAAACTGCTGCCATCTAGTGCTCTTGCAAATGGATAACACTCTTGTAAAAATGCTGCCATCTAGTGCTCTTGCAAATGGATAACACTCTTGTAAAAATGCTGCCATCTAGTGCTCTTGCAAATGGATAACACTCTTGTAAAACTGCTGCCATCTAGTGCTCTTGCAAATGGATAACACTCTTGTAAAAATGCTGCCATCTAGTGCTCTTGCAAATGGATAACACTCTTGTAAAACTGCTGCCATCTAGTGCTCTTGCAAATGGATAACACTCTTGTAAAAATGCTGCCATCTAGTGCTCTTGCAAATGGATAACACTCTTGTAAAAATGCTGCCATCTAGTGCTCTTGCAAATGGATAACACTCTTGTAAAAATGCTGCCATCTAGTGCTCTTGCAAATGGATAACACTCTTGTAAAAATGCTGTCATCTAGTGCTCTTGCAAATGGATAACACTCTTGTAAAAATGCTGTCATCTAGTGCTCTTGCAAATGGATAACACTCTTGTAAAACTGCTGCCATATAGTGCACCAGGCATGGGCAGGCTCCTGAGCTTATATCCCTGCTTTTCAACAAGAGAACAAAGAAAAATTTATAAAAGAAGTAACCTAGAAAGTTGTTTAAAATCTTATGCTCTATTTGAATCATGAAATAATAATTTTGGGTTTTGTATCCCTTTAAATGCTTGGATCTTCCTTTGGTCCTAGTACTGCACTACATCTCACTACTGGTCCTTTATTGCTTGCTGTACTTCTGGACCTACCTTAAGGTGCAGCACATATCACTCATATACCTCTGTGCTTGTGCTGAATACCTGGACTGATTTAAAACTGCAGTACCTTGCATACCTTCTTGTGCTGTTACACTCCAGGACTCAGTTTAAGCCGAAGTCTCATTTCTGTGTTCTTGAACTCAGCTGAAGCTTTAGCACACTACACTCTTGCTCCCTTGTGCTTTGCTGTGTTGGAATCTGCAGGCCAAGCTCCTGTGTTATAGATCCTGCTTTGCTGGCCAGGCCACTGTTACAGCTACACAATCCTATTGTGCTTGTACTAGCTCCACTCCTTCCCTCTGCTTGAACTAGTTAGGTAGAGGCAGGGAAGGGTATATAACTGGACCAGGTGGAACCATAAAACCCAGGCAGCATTTGACCATTTGGCACATATGGAGATTGTGTTCATGCTAATAGTGCTTGTTAAGGTATGTCATTGTGTAAAACAAATCTGATAAACTTTATTCTTTGAGAGTGCTGACTATGGTTGGATTTTGCTTGTGGCTTGGCATCACAGAATAATTTGTTAGAGGACCCCTTTCCCCAGTCTCATTCCTAATAATGTTATTGTTCAAGCCTCAGCTAAAGGTGAGATAAACCCAATCCGATTTGTGAATTTGCATGACATCAAGAATACTTATCATGTTTAATTTGTTAATATATATTTGAAATAGATATAGGTACAAATACCCAAATCCAGAATTCCAAAATCCAAACTAATTCTGAAATCCAAATTATGTAACAAAATTACTATTCCCCCCACTGCCTGTGTCTTTGGTTTGGCTTTTGTGTTCTAAAATGCAAATAATAGTCTATATTTATTTTTTAAAAGAACACCTTTCTGATTACAGTGCTGTACTATCTTTCTAAGAGTGCTACATATACAAAAGTATTACCTTTAGGTTGCATGCATAATATGTATTATGACACGTATATATTACCTAAATGACTTAAAGGCCGACATTTAAGAAGCCCCGGGCAGAAAAGGTTTGCTCCAGCGAACATGTCTGCCCAGTATTGCGGCCAGTGGGCAGCAATACGCTACCTGCTGGTGCAATGCCACCCCTTGCTAGCGCTGGCCAATCCTGCGTCAGCAGAGGCTGTCAATCACCCCAGTCGGACAAGTCCGGGGTGATTTTTGTCCGCAAATTGAGAGTTGGCATGTATATTAGGAAGCAGGGGTCTAATGACCGCAGCTTCTTAACTATCGGCTGCAGGCTCGCTTATGCGAGCCTGCACCGAAGCTACATAAAGCTGCATCTCACAGCTTTATGAATTTCACCCATCGTATTGTTGGTTCCATCACCTTTTCAAACTGTCCCATTTTAAAGCTGCAAATATTACAAAATCCAAATGATTCAAATCCAAACATTTCCCGGTCCCAAGCACTGGATAATGGTATTTTTTATTATTTTCCTGCTAATCATCTAAAATTTAAATATTTTAAAATGATATCTAAGAAGACTTGCTTTGAAAATTCTGATTATGGAGTCTGTGTAAAACATAATTTCAGTATTTGTTATTTCTAGTTTCGTATAAACTATGTCTAATTAGACTTTTTCAAGTCAATAATAATAAAACAATGCTCACAGAATGTTTATGAGGCACAAATTGAATATTCGTTGCTACAAGCGGAAATTGTATTGATATTTTAAGCCATAGTTTGCACAAACCATTTGTAATTTACGTTTTATGACAAAAGCATTTGGAAAAAAAATATTAAAAAAAAAAAATAGAATATGAAAAGTTATAAATCACATTGTACAAAACGTATGCTCATGTCAGGCATAATGGCAATAAATAAATCTGAATTGAAGCTTTTGTTTCCTTTTTAGTAACAAAGATTATAATTTCCTGAAATGCTGATATTAAAAGCATAAAATTGATTGAGCTGGTAAAGCAAGTTTAGGACAATGCTAAGCAGCGGTCAGCAACCTTGGGCCCCCAGATGTTTTAGAACTACATTTCCCATGATGCTCAGACAGCCTAAAGAGTGTCTCAGCATCATGGGAAATGTAGTTATAAAACATCTTGGGGCCCAAGGTTGCTGATCCCTGGTGCTAAGTTTCCAGTTTAACCCTTTGAGTGCTAAGCACTTTCCCACCTGGGTGCTAATATTTTCTAACCGCTAGATTTGGAGTTTTGTCGGTAACAACCCGAAAAACTAACGCCGGCTTTTTTCTGGCCGCACCATAAAAATAACTCTGGTATTGAGAGTCCACAGAATGGCTGCGTTAGGCTCCAAAAAAGGAGCGTAGAGCATATTTAACCCAGCTTCAACTCTCGATACCAGAGTTGCTTACGCAAGCGGCCAGCCTAAAAAACGTGCTCGTGCACGATTCCCCCATAGAAAACAATGGGGCTGTTTGAGCTGAAAAAAAACCAAACACCTGCAAAAAAGCCGCGTTCAGCTCCTAACGCAGCCTCATTGTTTGCTATGCGGTAACCCTTCCGACGTCTGCACTTAACACTCTAACATGTACCCCGAGTCTAAACACCCCTAACCTTACATTTATTAACCCCTAATCTGCCGCCCCCGCTATCGCTGACCCCTGCATATTATTATTAACCCCTAATCTGCCGCTCTGTAAACCGCCGCTACTTACATTATCCCTATGTACCCCTAATCTGCTGCCCCTAACACCGCCGACCCCTATATTATATTTATTAACCCCTAATCTGCCCCCCTCAACGTCGCATCCACCTGCCTACACTTATTAACCCCTAATCTGCTGAGCGGACCTGAGCGCTACTATAATAAAGTTATTAACCCCTAATCCGCCTCACTAACCCTATAATAAATAGTATTAACCCCTAATCTGCCCTCCCTAACATTGCCGACACCTAACTTCAATTATTAACCCCTAATCTGCCGACTGGAGCTCACCGCTACTCTAATAAATGTATTAACCCCTAAAGCTAAGTCTAACCCTAACACTAACACCCCCCTAATTTAAATATAATTTACATCTAACGAAATTAATTAACTCTTATTAAATAAATTATTCCTATTTAAAGATAAATACTTACCTGTAAAATAAATCCTAATATAGCTACAATATAAATTATAATTATATTATAGCTATTTTAGGATTTATATTTATTTTACAGGTAACTTTGTATTTATTTTAACCAGGTACAATAGCTATTAAATAGTTAAGAACTATTTAATAGCTAAAATAGTTAAAATAATTACAAAATTACCTGTAAAATAAATACTAACCTAAGTTACAATTAAACCTAACACTACACTATCAATAAATTAATTAAATAAACTACCTACAATTACCTACAATTAACCTTACACTACACTATCAATAAATTAATTAAATACAATTCCTACAAATAAATACAATTAAATAAACTAGCTAAAGTACAAAAAATAAAAAAGAACTAAGTTACAAAAAATAAAAAAATATTTACAAACATAAGAAAAATATTACAACAATTTTAAACTAATTACACCTACTCTAAGCCCCCTAATAAAATAACAAAGCCCCCCCCCAAAAAAAAAATGCCCTACCCTATTCTAAATTACTAAAGTTCAAAGCTCTTTAACCTTACCAGCCCTGAACAGGGCCCTTTGCGGGGCATGCCCCAAGAAGTTCAGCTCTTTTGCCTGTAAAAAAAAACATACAATACCCCCCCCCCCCAACATTACAACCCACCACCCACATACCCCTAATCTAACTCAAACCCCCCTTAAATAAACCTAACACTAAGCCCCTGAAGATATTCCTACCTTATCTTCACCCTGCCAGGTTAACCGATCCGTCCTGAAGAGCTCCTCCGATGTCCTGATCCAAGCCCAAGCGGGGGGCTGAAGAGGTCCATGATCCGGCTGAAGTCTTCATCCAAGCGGGAGCTGAAGAGGTCCATGATCCGGATGAAGTCTTCATCCAAGCGGGAGCTGAAGAGGTCCATGATCCGGATGAAGTCTTCTATCAACTGCATCTTCAATCTTCTTTCTTCCGGATCCATCTTGCAGACCTCCGACGCGGAACATCCTCTTCTCCCGACACCTACTAGTCGAATGACGGTTCCTTTAAGGGACGTCATCCAAGATGGCATCCCTCGAATTCCGATTGGCTGATAGGATTCTATCAGCCAATCGGAATTAAGGTAGGAATATTCTGATTGGCTGATGGAATCAGCCAATCAGAATCAAGTTCAATCCAATTGGCTGATCCAATCAGCCAATCAGATTGAGCTCGCATTCTATTGGCTGTTCCGATCAGCCAATAGAATGCGAGCTCAATCTGATTGGCTGATTGGATCAGCCAATCGGATTGAACTTGATTCTGATTGGCTGATTCCATCAGCCAATCAGAATATTCCTACCTTAATTCCGATTGGCTGATAGAATCCTATCAGCCAATCGGAATTCGAGGGACGCCATCTTGGATGATGTCCCTTAAAGGAACCGTCATTCGGCTAGTAGGCGTCGGGAGAAGAGGATGTTCCGCTTCGGAGGTCTGCAAGATGGATCCGGAAGAAAGAAGATTGAAGATGCAGTTGATAGAAGACTTCATCCGGATCATGGACCTCTTCAGCTCCCGCTTGGATGAAGACTTCATCCGGATCATGGACCTCTTCAGCTCCCGCTTGGATGAAGACTTCAGCCGGATCATGGACCTCTTCAGCCCCCCGCTTGGGCTTGGATCAGGACATCGGAGGAGCTCTTCTGGACGGATCAGTGAAAAATATTTTTTTATTTTTTGTAACTTAGTTCTTTTTTATTTTTTGTACTTTAGCTAGTTTATTTAATTGTATTTATTTGTAGGAATTGTATTTAATTAATTTATTGATAGTGTAGTGTTAGGTTAATTGTAGGTAATTGTAGGTAGTTTATTTAATTAATTTATTGATAGTGTGGTGTTAGGTTTAATTGTAACTTAGGTTAGTATTTATTTTACAGGCAATTTTGTAATTATTTTAACTATTTTAGCTATTAAATAGTTCTTAACTATTTAATAGCTATTGTACCTGGTTAAAATAAATACAAAGTTACCTGTAAAATAAATATAAATCCTAAAATAGCTATAATATAATTATAATTTATATTGTAGCTATATTAGGATTTATTTTACAGGTAAGTATTTATCTTTAAATAGGAATAATTTATTTAATAAGAGTTAATTAATTTCGTTAGATGTAAATTATATTTAACTTAGGGGGGTGTTAGTGTTAGGGTTAGACTTAGCTTTAGGGGTTAATACATTTATTAGAGTAGCGGTGAGCTCCAGTCGGCAGATTAGGGGTTAATAATTGAAGATAGGTGTCGGCGATGTTAGGGAGGGCAGATTAGGGGTTAATACTATTTATTATAGGGTTAGTGAGGCGGATTAGGGGTTAATAACTTTATTATAGTAGCGCTCAGGTCCGTTCGGCAGATTAGGGGTTAATAAGTGTAGGCAGGTGGATGCGACGTTGAGGGGGGCAGATTAGGTGTTAATAAATATAATATAAGGGTTGGCGGTGTTAGGGGCAGCAGATTAGGGGTACATAAGGATAACGTAGGTGGCGGCGCTTTGCGGTCGGCAGATTAGGGGTTAATAAGTGTAGGCAGATGGAGGCGACGTTGAGGGGGGCAGATTAGGGGTTAATAAATATAATACAGGGGTCGGCGGTGTTAGGGGGAGCAGATTAGGGGTACATAAGGATATCGTAGGTGGTGGTCGGCAGATTAGGGGTTAAAAAAAAATTATTCGATTGTCGGCGATGTGGGGGGACCTCGGTTTAGGGGTACATAGGTAGTTTATGGGTGTTAGTGTACTTTAGAGTACAGTTGTTAAGAGCTTTATAAACTATAAACCGGCGTTAGCCCAGAAAGCTCTTAACTACTGACTTTTTTCTGCAGCTGGAGTTTTGTCGTTAGATGTCTAACGCTCACTTCAGACTCTAAATACCGGAGTTAGAAAAATCCCATTGAAAAGATAGAATACGCAATTGACGTAAGGGGATCTGCGGTATGGAAAAGTCGCGGCTGAAAAGTGAGCGTTAGACCCTATTTTGAGTGACTCCAAAAACCGGCGGTAGCCTAAAACCAGCGGTAGGAGCCTCTAACGCTGGTTTTCACGGCTAAAGCCAAACTCCAAATCTAGGTCTAAGTTTTTTTTGCTTGTTTTTTTAAATTAACTTTTTTTTTTACAGACCCCCAAGACTTACACTGTTGGAAAGGTTAGACAATTACCTTTCCAACAGTGGATCTTGGGGGTCTGTAGCTGCCTAGATGCCTGAGATACAGGCTTCTAAGCAGCATGACCCTGCTCCTATACTTAACATTGTTAAGTATAAATAAAGTTGCACGGTGACGGCATCACATCATTGCGCGTGACGTCACCGCGCATCACGTGAAGCCCCGGCGATGCCTGTCACTCTACAGGCATGATCGCCAGGGTAGGAGCGGTTAGGAGCCCCCAGATCTCCCTCAAGGTGGGAGAGTGCTCATGACGGCTCTGAGCTATTAGCACCTGAGTGAGAAACTCTGTGACGGCTCAGAGCCGTCATTAGCACTCAAAGGGTTAAATTACAAAGCTCAAATGTAAAGATATTTTTTAGTCCATTTTTATCAATTGCACTTGAAAGACTGACAAATAAAAAAAAAGATTTAACAAAAAGACAATCAGCTAGATTACGAGTTACGCTGCTTTTTCACTAACGCTGCTATTACAAGTCTTGCAGGTATAGGTGTACCGCACACTTTTTTGGCCATCACGCAACGTCAGTACCACACTTTAAAAAAAGTCCTTTTTCAATGGGACTTCCATAGCGACGGTATTACGAGTTTTGCCTGGGAGGCCAAAAAGTGAGCGGTACACGCTATACCGTCAAAATCCGTACCGCCATCTAAAGTCAGTAGTTATGAGTTTTATGTTACAAAACTTATAACTAAACTGTCACAAACTACACTAACACCCATAAACTACCTATTAACCCCTAAACCAAGGCCCTCCCACATCACAAACGCTAAAATAAATTTATTAACCCCTAATCTGCCGCTATGGACATCGCCGCCACTTAAAAAATGTATTAACCCCCTATTCCGCCGCTCCCCGACATTGTCGCCACTATAATAAAATTATTAACCCTTAAACCGCCGCTCTCCCGCATCACAAACACTATTTAAATATTATTAACCCCTAATCTGCCGTCCACCCGCTCTGCCGCTATAATAAACCTATTAACCTCTAAACCTAACCCTAACGTAACCCTAACCCCAACACCCCCTAACTTAAATATAATTAAAATAAATCTAAATAAAACCTTCTATTAATAACTAACTAATTCCTATTTAAAACTAAATACTTACCTGTAAAAATTATTATTTATACTTGAAAGTATTTCAAAGATTTTTTTATCTCAAAGTAGAATTTTGTAGAACGCCGCTCCCGGATCTACTGAGCGGGTCTCTTATTTTCAGAAGCGCATCGCAGCACACTGTCTAGTCACAGCTGGCCCGTTCGCTACATTAAACTTAATGTAGCTCACTCCTGCTACCAGACCAGAGCAGGAGCGAGCTACATTGAGTTTAATGGTGCGATCGGGATGAGGGGGTGACTAGACAGCGTGCCACAATGTGCTTCTGAAAATAACAGACCCGCTCAGTAGAGCCAGGAGCGGTGTTCTACAAAATTCTACTTTTTGATAAAAAATCTTTTAAATACTCTTAAGTATAAAGTTGGAGCTAAAATAATGGTATGTGCAGAATAATATAACATTATTATGTAGGTTTACTGTCCCTTTAAGAAGACACTTAGGTCACATAGCTGAACCACCTTAGCATGTAAGCCTAAGAGTCCAGCTGTTTGTAGATCACCTTCTAAAGATCTGACTACAACAGTGCAACTCTTGGCAGGGCCCTCTACCCATCTGATCCCTATAATTGTTTTGTTGTACTCCACATTTGTTTATAGCGCTGCAGAATCTGTTGGCACTCTACAAATAACCGATGATAATAATAATAATAATTTAAAGTTAACGTGTTGGATATTTCTGTTGACTACTGTTTAACAGCAGATATTAGCTATTAAAAAGGAAAAAATATGTATACTTCCCTGTGTTTTAGAATGGGCCTTTGCTTAATTGCCTGTTTTATCAATCACATTTTTATTTTATCTGTGTATGGTTGGTACTATAAGAGAAGAAGGGCCAGGTGTGTTGCACAAATGATGACGTCAAAGCGCTCCATTTATCAAATTGTAGACGGATAAGGTTCCACTTAGGGTTGCCACATCAGCTATGTTTTCCAGGAAAGGTATGAGTTACACATGCTACAGGGTGGAACATACATTGTGACTCTGGGAAGCACATAAATAGTTACTCTGGACAGCACTATTTATGTTCCTCCCTTTACACCCCGCCACTTCCCACATTTAACACTGCACAAGCAAATAATTTGCATCCATGTTGCCTGCTCTATATTATGTTGTGAGAGAGCAGGGCTTGTCCATCATTCCAATTAGATCCGACCAGTGAGGTGGCAGAGAGGTTAATTAGCAGTGGTGCTAAAGGGAGACTAAACCCACATTTTTTCTTTAATGACTCAGATAGAGCATGCAATTTTAAGCAACTTTCTAATTTACTTTTTTTACAATATTTTTTATTGAAGATATAACTTACACATTTCCAAAAATAGAGTGCAAAACAAATTAATGTCATGTCATACACATCAATACACATATACGTTGTCATTGCACTACAATAAGTACAGTAAAATTACAGAGTAACAGTAAGCAATACCAGGATTACGATAAACTTTATAATATGTTGTAGGTTCAATTTCTTGGTATATGGCTAGATGTGATTCCAAATAGGCACTTATTAACTGTAGTATCCTCATTTTTAATTTTATTTAGAGAAGGTACAATAAACAATAAACAAAGGTAACCCCTGCTTGTGGGTGTCAAAGCTTATGAACATAAAGTTCCCTTAAAAGAACTAATGCATCTCTCGGACCTTTAACAATAGCGTGTATTAATAGGGGGGTATAGTAGGGGTCACTTATGAACATTAAGTATGTAGGGCCACTTTTGGACCCTTGATAAGTATATATAATAGTGTGCTGATAATTATGCAAACAAATTTGTGTGCATCATATAACTATAAATATTATAAGTTTTTTTGTGTAAAATAAGAACACAAGTGAGTAGCTTAGAGATATATTCAGATTAGTAGCGATATTAGTGGAACATAACATAAAGCATAATATCAGGAATAGTTAGGGTTGCGGTATAGACAAGACCAACTGCACAATTAGTCCTCCTAGACTAGTAAGCTCTTTATATGGGGGGGGAGGTAGTAGTATATGTTTTAATAATAATATAGTATGTAAGAAGCTCTTAATTAATACGTAGAAGGAAAGAAAATAACTATCCACCCGGTAATGATATTTTACAGGAGGGGTTTAACACTTAGTAACATTTCTTAAATCACAATTATTAAACAAACAATATAGAGAGAAATGTAATATTTGAAAGTATATATAGATAATTACAGATGTGGTATGTTATGAGAGAACTGCAGAATAATACTTTGAGCACAAATACAGTGCCAGAGTATTTTTATATGTGGGGGGGAGGAGGGTATTAAATATAACTAAGCCATATAAGCTGTTCAGATCCAAATGGGTTATTGTAAAAGTAGCATGTATAATGTATGGGTACAGTTTGGTCCTGGGCTTTTAACATGTTAAAGTAATTGTGTGTGAAGTGATGGTTGCCAGGATGCGAGCGTCACTCTATGTACAACTTAACTAAAAGGACTAGCCAATATTCAATAGGCTCGCCTTATATAATCATGGCGTTGTAAGAAGTATACATAGCTATTAGTATAACATCAGAACATTGAATCTGAGCAGTAGCATGCAGTGATCTGGAGCATTACCCGGTACATCAGCAACCAATTTGTATGTAACACTAGGGTACAGAAGTGGCCTCAGACCAGGGAACTAAGATAAAAGTAGTTAAACAAATCAAAATGGAAATTACAGCGGAGTAAATCCATCTGTTTTCAGAATAACCCATATCGGCTATAAAGTAAACTCCAATGTGTGAGCAAAATATATATTGTGTGGGAGTAAGAGCTTGTCTCCCAGAAATGTACTGGACATATAGATTACTTGGGTGAATGAAACATTCAAATTTGCTTATAGACCCCTATATGCTGGTTATCGTAGCAGTAGTTAAACACAGGGACCAGTATCAATATATATACCAAAACACAGAACTAGGACTCTCATGGAAGAGATATGTAAGTATGACAATTCCTGTCAATCTAAAACATAGTTACATGGGTGGAAAAATAGGAAATAGATCTGCCACAGGGCATGGGCCCTATGCCCTGCAGTATTAGACATAGAGTTCTGACAGTCAGTTGAGAACAGTATAAAATCTCCATTATAAGACCTCTGTATATCTAGTAGATGCATAACCACCATAATCCCAATCTGTCCTTTCATCCCCCATTCCCAACTATATAGTGTGTATAATAAAACAGAAGCTATCTATTAGAATCAGGAATAGAGATTCCCCATCTGCATACAACCAATTGTTGCATACACTTAGTAATACAAATTATTAAAGTAAGTATAGTGGAGATAGTGTGCCTGAGTTATACGTGCTGATACTAGAATATGCACTGGACCTGAGACCGTAAAAGGTGTTATATATAGGATCTATGTTTTGGTTACTGGAACACTGGAAACTCTGACAATATCTGTATATATTTATGCCAATACAGGGAGTGCAGAATTATTAGGCAAATTAGTATTTTGACCACATCATCCTCTTTATGCATGTTGTCTTACTCCGAGCTGTATAGGCTCGAAAGCCTACTACCAATTAAGCATATTAGGTGATGTGCATCTCTGTAATGAGAAGGGGTGTGGTCTAATGACATCAACACCCTATATCAGGTGTGCATAATTATTAGGCAACTTCCTTTCCTTTGGCAAAATGGGTCAAAAGAAGGACTTGACAGGCTCAGAAAAGTCAAAAATAGTGAGATATCTTGCAGAGGGATGCAGCACTCTTAAAATTGCAAAGCTTCTGAAGCGTGATCATCGAACAATCAAGCGTTTCATTCAAAATAGTCAACAGGGTCGCAAGAAGCGTGTGGAAAAACCAAGGTGCAAAATAACTGCCCATGAACTGAGAAAAGTCAAGCGTGCAGCTGCCAAGATGCCACTTGCCACCAGTTTGGCCATATTTCAGAGCTGCAACATCACTGGAGTGCCCAAAAGCACAAGGTGTGCAATACTCAGAGACATGGCCAAGGTAAGAAAGGCTGAAAGACGACCACCACTGAACAAGACACACAAGCTGAAACGTCAAGACTGGGCCAAGAAATATCTCAAGACTGATTTTTCTAAGGTTTTATGGACTGGCTGGCAAGAAAGGGTATAAAAGAAGAAAATCTAATGACATGGCCTCCTTGTTCACCTGATCGGAACCCCATTGAGAACCTGTGGTCCATCATTAAATGTGAGATTTACAAGGAGGGAAAACAGTACACCTCTCTGAACAGTGTCTGGGAGGCTGTGGTTGCTGCTGCACGCAATGTTGATGGTGAACAGATCAAAACACTGACAGAATCCATGGATGGCAGGCTTTTGAGTGTCCATGCAAAGAAAGGTGGCTATATTAGTCACTGATTTGTTTTTGTTTTGTTTTTGAATGTCAGAAATGTATATTTGTGAATGTTGAGATGTTATATTGGTTTCACTGGTAAAAATAAATAATTGAAATGGGTATATATTTGTTTTTTGTTAAGTTGCCTAATAATTATGCACAGTAATAGTCACCTGCACACACAGATATCCCCCTAAAATAGCTATAACTAAAAACAAACTAAAAACTACTTCCAAAACTATTCAGCTTTGATATTAATGAGTTTTTTGGGTTCATTGAGAACATGGTTGTTGTTCAATAATAAAATGAATCCTCAAAAATACAACTTGCCTAATAATTCTGCACTCCCTGTATACTATTGAGGTATCTTAATAGCTCTAGTAAATAGCGATATGATATTATGCTGCTGCAAAAGACTCCGAATGCCAGGGTAAGAGTGATAAACCAGATACATTAATTAATTGTGTGAAAGCTGAAAAAATAATAAGCTCAGCAAACATGTAAGCATATATTGAACAATAGCGACATTTCCCCCCAACAACAATGCTGTCCTTATGTCAACACATGTCCTATGTCTCAAAGTTCGATAGAGGGGAGTCCTAAATGCGCATATAATTTATCTCCCGCTTACTATAAGAAACCCTGCTGCTTTAGCCAACACTGACTGCGCTATGGAGATAGTAGAATGAGTAACCTCCAGGGTCCCACTGCAGATTCAGTAAATGTACATAGAGGTATTGGTAGCTGGGTTGCTGAACGGATGGCAGTGTACACCGGGTCAACAGCCAGAAATAACTTGGGTGTAAAGCACAACCTCCCGCCAGGAACTTCACTGGATTAAGGAGACTGGACATCTGAGCTAGCACGGGATATGGAAGGTAAGTGAGAAGGAGGCCGTGCTTAATCCGAGCCACCGTTTCACTGCTCCCCAGTTTAGGATGCAATTCTCCAACCATTAAGAAAATCTGGGGTCCCAGGAAAATGCACAGGGAGCACCGGGGCCCCATCGTGGCATCACCCCCCATCATAGCACATTCAAGGGGAATCTGATGCGCAGCAGTCTGGACGTCCTCACAATTAAAAGTCTAGCACAGTGTCACTGCAAGTGTAGCATGATGTCTGTCGAGCAAGCAGCGCAGCTCCTCCGTAAATGCCAAATAAGTCACCAGGCTGGTTATGTCAATGTGGATATGCCCTGTTATAAATGTTAGAATGGAAAGTTTCTCCTTTCTTGCAGGCGTGTAGAGCCTTTATTGTTCTCTATTGAGCTAGTAGCACTGAGCCATGATGCTGTGGCATAGTTGGAAATCACTGGTGTTTATTTTTGGCCCTGCAATGTGCGGCCTATAAGTGCAGATTATAGGAATGTTGCCCCCTATATCTGCAAAGTTGGTGTCTCCATGTAGTTGATGGTCTTAGTGGTTCACCACCCAACATTTCATCTTATTTAAGTGCTGATAATACGTGCTTTAGGTTCAAATTGATCATCCATGTATGGAGCTTCTCTATCAAGAGGCCATTCCTGTCAGAGCTCAGCTCCGCCCCCCCTAATTTACTTCTATTATCAATTTTTCTTCATTTTCTTGTTCAGGAATGTAAAGCTTAAGAGCCGGCCCATTTTTGGTTGAGAACCTGGGTAATGCTTGCTTATTGGTTTGCTAAATGTAGCCACCATTAAGCAAGTGCTATCCAGGGTGTTGAACCTAAAATGGGCTGGCTCCTAATCTTTAAATTCCTGCTTTTAAAATAAAGATAGCAAGAGAAGATAGACACATTTATAGTTGGAGTAAATTAGAAAGTTGCTTAAAATTGCATGCTCTATCTGAATCATTAAAGAAATAATTTGGGTTTAGTATCCCTTTAAGACCTCTGCTTCTCAAATAGCATTTGAGGCGTGAAACTGGAGTTCCGAAGCTGCATACACATCTTGATCAATGGATGTTAAAGTCTCTTTGTAAGTTAATGAGAACTCTTTTAGTCTTTAGATTACATTTTTTTATGAAAAGACAAACATATTTTTTTTAAAGCATCAAGTGCAATTTCACTCTATCAGGGTTGTGTACTATTTACTAACTTGAGATTTTACCAGTTATAAACTATTTTTACTTTTGAAGATTAAATTAAATTTTTACTATTATTTATTTGAAAAGCACTTTCAAATTCTGTAACACTGAGTAGGGGTACACAGTGACACTAATTCATAGTAAAAATAAAAAAAGATATATGGATACATAAAACAGATTTACAAAGTAGTGGCAATCCATAAAACATGGTATCCCATTTACATTATCATTGGCTCAAAACAAAAGAAATGGGTATAACATAAAATATCAAGTCTCATTTAATAAAACAGACATTCAAAATATAATTTATTATACGATTATGTCTGATTATGTCCATGATATACCCAAAGGTTGTTATCCTAAGACTTTCATTTTTAAAGCCTGATTCAACTTATTTCTTTTGGACAGAATTGCTTTTCAAATAGTAAGTCTGATAACATCTCAATTTCGTCCCCTCAGGAAGCAGAACTTGAAAGGATCTTAAATCTGTATTTCTTGTGATTACCGCAAGTCTATTAGATTGACAATGTATGTGCTAGGCACAGACATGGATGAAAGATAAAGTTGTTCTTAGCTCCAAAACAATGGTCAGTAATATAGTATTTTAAAATCTGTACGTTTTAAAAACATTCAATTACTGGACACTGTCCTTTGGTAAAGTAAGAAAATAATTTGTCTTCATTGTAAGCTCCATCTTATTTCGATGGAGAAATCCAGATACATCAAGGGAAATCGAAATTGATACTTTTATAGCTCAATTATCTTCACCTGCATCACTAGAAATGTGACAGTGAAATGGATTTAAATTATAAAATATAAAGAGCTCAATGTTCCTTGGAAAAATATATTACTGTCCAGGCCTATGTTCACTAATAACCAGAGTGAGACAAATCTCCATAATGTGATCTTTTTAAATTCTATTCACAAATATGGGGTATGTTCTCTTATATTTAGTTAATATGCTTGCACTTGTTAATTAATCTAGCACTATTACTAGCCTAATATGGAACCCATACCTAGAAAAGAAATTGGATTTTAAGGGCAATGGAAACAATATGTCTCATGGCTTGGAAATAACATTATTAGGGGGTTTACAAGTAGACAGCAACGATATTCTCTTTTCTCACCCCCCTCCTTTTTTTCTATTTCCTTTTCAATACTTGTTGTGTTCTTGCCAAAATATTTTTCTTGCTGCATTACCTGCTTCTTTCTTGAAAAGCTATGAAACTTACGAAACATACTACAATAAAATGTTTAACAAAAATACAGCAATATTACTTTCTGTCATTTATTTGGCCATTTTTTTACTGGGCAATTTAATGATGGATTATTAAAGTGTTTGTATTTGGCAAACATTTGGGCCTAGATTACAAGTTGAGTTCATCTGATAACACATGCCACGCAATTTTGCACTCGGTCTAATGCAAACAATAATTCACTATCAGGTATTAAAAGTTGTTGGTTATAATACATATAAACGAAAGCAAAATGTTTAGCCAAAGCATTTCAAACATAACTGATACATAAATTGTGTGTTTTATACTTTCAAAGCGAAGCAGCAGTAGTGCTTATTCGAGATGTGCATTTGTTTTGCCAGGAATACACATCCATGATGAAAATCGGATTTTCGTTTTCGTTTTAACGAAACGGATATATGAATGAATGCACAAAGAAATTTAAAGAAAACTAAAAAATACTAACAAAATTTGTAATGATTCATTCCTTTCCTTTATTTTTTTTATGGGTTTAATACTTACCTTAATGCGCTATTCAGAGAGGCATAATGCACTTGGTTCCCAGAACTGGCACTAAAGTTAGTATGAATGTAACTCCTTTTATGAAATTTATTTTGGACAGTCTAGTCCAACATAAATTTCACGATTCAGATAGAGAATGTAATTTTAAACAATTTTGCAATCTACTTTGATCACCAATTTTTCTTTGTTCTCTTGGTATTCTTAGTTGAAAGCTAAACCTAGGAGGTTCATATGCTAATTTCTAAGCCATTGAAGACCGCCTCTTCTCTCAGGGCATTTTGACAGTTTTTCACCACTAGAGGGTGTTAGTGTCATATATACTACACTGTGCTCATGCACGTGGAGTTCCTAGGAGCCAGCACTGATTGGCTAAAATGCAAGTCTGTCAAAAGACCTGAAATAAGGGGGCAGTTTGCAGAGGCTTAGATACAAGGTAATCACAGAGGTAAAATGTGAATTTATATAACTGTGTTGGTTGTGCAAAACTAGGGAATGGGTAATAAAGGGATTGGCTATCTTTTTTGTTTTTTTTTTAATAATTTTTTATTGAGGTTGTACATGTAACAAAAGAAAAAACAAGAATGAAACTTCACATCACTCAAAGAACAATGACAGGAGCGTGTTTACATAGATCATATGTACCCACATGGGAATAGAGCTAACAATGAACAGTAGATAAAAATAGCGGAACATAGAGTGTTGTGCAGGAGTATTTTGAACCTCAGTTTTCTTAATTTTTTTTTTTTTTTCCTTATGGTTGCTTCCTCTTTTAAAATGAGGGATCACTCTTGGACCCATGAGGAGTAAAATAATCTAGAGGAGGAAATTAGAGTATGGAATGGCCACTTTTGGGCCTAGTTATATGGGGAGGGGATCAGCAGTCAAGAGATGCTCGAATATGAGGGTATGGAGGGGGACTGAGGCCAGAATTGCTAGCAAGATATTTCTTCATAAAATAAGCAAGATGGAGTGTCTATCCATTGCGAGTTAAGGTATATATATTAACAATAACAAAATTAAAAGAAATGTCTATCCGTGAGAGTAATGGGTAGCTATAAAGAGAAGACCAATAGGTTAGAAAATTAAAGAAAATCTCCTATTTCTTAGAAGAGGGGCGGTCATTGAGCTGAAAAGCATGGTGGATGGAGGGTGTTAGTCCATATTAGGGTATATAAGATCAAGAACAAATGGAGGGTGTTAAATAATATTAGGCTATATACTATCAAGGACAAATGGGAGGCATTAGATAATATTAGGGCATATAAGATCAAGGGCAGATAGGGGGTGTTACTTGACATTAGTACATATAAGCGTATGACTTAGACAAATATGAAGTGAGATAAACTAGATTCAGTTCTAAAGACAAGCAGCCAGTATATGTCTAGAATCCTAAAGTAGGTGCATGTGGGACATCTTATGTGGTATTGTATGCTTTTTACAGTAAGAACCTGGGTATATGGGTAATGTGGGTGAGCCAGCTAAGGTCAGAGCTTTCCACCATCTCATCTCTAAATATGTGGGAAATGTTATGTCTACTAAAGGGCTATAAGTAGAAAAGGTTAAGTCTGAATTGTGTTTTAGGGGGCTATGTGTATTTTTACTATATAATTGTGAACAAAAAAAAGAGAAAAAAAAAACTGGATCAGAGTACCTGGGTAAAAACAGAACTATGCAAAGAGGTATAATAATAGGACATGAATATTGCATCTAAAACATAGAAAATTCAACTGTAAGCTGGATGCTAAAAGAGAAGAAAGGTATATGCCTTAGTAGGGTCTACACACATTACATACCAGATTACAGACCCAATATGCATTTCCCTATCAAAAAGCAGAAAGAAAAAAGAAAAACAAAGACAAGAGAAACAGTGGCGTCACTGGGGGGGGGGGGGGGCAGGCCGCACCCGGGTGACACCCACCAGGGGGTGACACCAAAAAAAATTATTATTTTTTTTTTTTCATTTTATTGAAATTCAAAGAAATACAATGTTGAGATGCATAGATTTTTTTTTTTTATTAGAGGGGCTGGCATTTGTGAACATTGGTGGGACTGGGGAAGATGTAGACACACAATTTTTTTGCCCCTTGAGCCAGTGCTGCAATTTCAACAAATAGTTTTCCCGGCTGCTTTTGCTTGTTTGTACTTTGCTTCTCCCCTGCCCAATTTCACTATGAATGTTGTGGGCATGCCGTGGGGCTTGCAAAGTTGTGCTGCTAGCCTAAACCTGCCTGCCTATCTGTGCTCACTGCTCAGTGACATGTGAAGCAGTGGAGTCACTCACTGCTGTGCTGTCTCTCTAAACGGGAACTGGCAAATCATGAGGGGATGCCTGGCACCTGACCGCATGACTGTTTGACACAAAGTGAAGGAGCCACGTATGATGCCCACCAGACCATTACGGTTACGGTACACTAAGTGCACACTGAACAGGTAGGAGGGCGAGCGGGGGTCTGGGGGTGGGCAGAGTGCAGAGGTGATTGGCCATAAGAAGCGGTAGGCACGCAGCCCGGGGCTGTGCACTGACAGACTTGGAACAGAGTCAGAGAGCAGAATTTTCATAGTTTGCACCTAAAACTTTTCTTTAGTGATTTATTTTTAGAGTGCTCTGTTTATCTTTCATTTGATGCTCTGCTGAGCCAGGGAGCAGCTCTAGGCATGAGCTTTATAATTAATGCAGTGCAGTTTACATATTTTGTATGTGTGTGTCTGAGTTTTTGTGTGTGTGTGTGTGTGTCTCAGTGTTTTTGTGTGTGTGTTTTTGTGTGTGTGTTTGAGTCTGTTTCCGAGTGTTTGTGTGTGCATCTGAGTATGTTTTAAGTGTGTCTGAGTGTTTGTATGTGTGTTTGCCTGTGTTTTTGTGTGTGTCTGCTTTCTGGGGGGGGGTGACACCATAACTTACCGCACCGGGTGACACCAACCCTAGTGACGCCACTGAAGAGAAAAATAAAAAACAGGTTGCTCGCGGTTATGCCTTAGAACTCTGCTTAGTGTCCGTAGTTGCTGCGGTGTCTCCGTCTGAGCATGTGAGGTACTTAAATAGCATATATCTGGGCTTACTTCTGAGCTATCAGCCACTACTAATCCCGGGGTCATCTTAGGCTCTCCAGAGCTATAGTGTAATGTCCAAACTGATGTAGAGTGTATCCCCAGTGTTACGGAGGGAGCATACTTAGGCGAGAGGGACATCCGGGCGCCATCTTCCATACAGGCCTCTCCAATACAAGCTCTAAGATCTGCAAACTGTAAGTCCATCTTGCGGTCTAGGTCTCGGAATAAGGCTAGTGCTGTGAGACTAAACTCCTCCATCCTGCCATCAAAAGCCAGCAATCAACTAGGCCAGTAGAACCTGGCTTACCGTTGGGGGGGTTTGATGGTATAGTAAAATGAAAGTTTATAGGCCGTCTCCTAATACATGCGGTTATTCCGTAAAGTGTGCTGGGTGCTATAATCCTGTTAGGGACACAGCCCTCAGGTAAATAACAGCTGTATAGCACGATCCTGGAGCTCAGAGAGAGAACTATACAGTATTAATGGTCAATGCAAGCTGTTGTAGGCTCCAACCAGAGATGACGGCCTAAGATCTTAATAGGCTAGTTCGGCTCCTGGGTGCCCAGTAGTGGGAATAACAGAGAATTTCAATACTACCGGCTGAGCAGTAATAGAATCCTATAAGAGTAGATTAAAATAAAAGCTATATCTCAAGGTAATTTATGAACCAAAAGAGTATTCCCAGGAGCTTCATGAAATGCGGCTGATCATGGCTGCCTCTTAGCCACTCCCCGGGATTAACTATCTTTTTAAACAATAACAATTCTGGTGTAGACTGTCCCTTTAAACAAATAGGGGTGGAGGGTCGCTAGTCCTAAAATTACATGAAAATGTCATTTTTAGACTATAATTGCCTTTTAAAAGATGCATATATCATCTTCATTTTTTTCAAACTGAAATCTGATAATGCAATAAAGCTTGTAAACAACATCATTATTAGTTGTATTTCTGATCTACTTTTTTCAGAGATAAACTTTTTTTTTTAAGTGTTCCATTTTAATAATGTTCTATGCATTTCTTTTGTGACTAGAACTCGGGTTCCAAATCACTAAACATAACAGTTTGGGTCCAATTTAATGTAACATCAGATCACATCTGATTGTTAGCCCTCTTAATCATCACAAACAGTAATTTAAGATTATTTCCATGCAGCGTGGTCTTGCAGATGTAGCGTTACAGTGGGTAAGAGTGCTTGTAATAAGCCTGCCAGGGAGGTCTGGCCTGCTAATTGCCTTACAGATGCATGGATGCAAACCTGTATTTCATATCTATGATGTTATTATCAAGCTATGCAGGTGTAATTGAGCAGTGAGTAAGACATTGGAAGACCTTGAAGACCTCAGGTAGTCAGAGGTGCTTTTGTTTAATTAGCACTGGTGACAGAAAATAATCAGAGCACTAATGAAATCTACAGGCACAAGGGAAACTATTACAATAATTTCCTCTCTCCTGGATGCGATCTGACAGCTGTTAACCTACCGAAACCAGTTGCTGTATCTTCAACATTTAGCAAATTCTATATTAAAATAAACCCTATCTATCTATCTATCTATCTATCTGTCTGTCTGTCTGTCTGTCTGTCTGTCTGTCTGTCAGTCTGTCTGTCAGTCTGTCTGTCAGTCAGTCTGTCAGTCTGTCTCTCAGTCTGATAAAAATGGTATAGGAATTGTTGCAGTATGAAATGCAAAATGAAACTCTGCAAGAATTACATGTAGCCAGTAGTTTATACTTATTCAGTGCTAGTTAAGGGGATAACAAGAGTCTAGACAAAAGTAATTAACCTGTAGTCCAAGAATACGACTCAACGAGCTGACATAAATCTGGGTAGATGAAATGGCTAACAACAATGATTTTGGGATCGTTCATGTTAAAGGGACATTAAAATCATTATTTTCTTTATAAAATCCAAATGAGGACATTTTTAAAAAGTATTTTACAGACATGTTAGCCAATGAGCAGTTAATTGCTGAATAAAGTGTACACACAAATATTTGTTTCCTGATAGTTTTACATTTTCTAATATTAATTTATAGAGCTTTTGCCTATTCTATTGAAAAGTAATAATAAAAAATATATATGTAACTGTTGCTTTTTCATTTGCACAATTGAACAATTTGAATTGTATTTAATGCCAATAAGCCAGTTATGTACATCCACCAGTGCCGAATCAACTTAAAGGGACACTGAACCCAAATTTTTTCTTTTGTGATTTAGATAGAGCATGCAATTTTAAGCAACTTTCTAATTTACTCCTATTTTCATTTTTTCTTCGTTCTCTAGCTTTCTTTATTTGAAAAAGAAGGCATCTAAGCTATTTTTTGGTTCAGAACCATGGAAAGCACTTGTTTATTGGTGGGTGAATTTATCCACCAATCAGCAAAAACAACACAGTGTGTTCACCAAAAATGGGCCGGCATCTAAACTTACATTCTTGCATTTCAAATAAAGATACCAAAAGAATGAGGAAAAATTGATAATAGGAGTAAATTAGAAAGTTGCTTAAAATTGCATGCTCTGTCTGAATCACAAAAGAAAAAAAATTAGGTTCAGTGTCCCTTTAAGCTTGAGTGAGGTTAAAATAGTTTTGCTCTAAGTAGCTTTCTCATATTAAACAGGTGATGGGCATCAACGGTGATATAGAAAGGTTCTCACATGTAGTTGTTACCTAGCCAGTAGCATATTTGTGCTTATCTTAGAGAATGCATTCTTTTTATCATAATCAGGATACTGGCTTGTGAAGCAACAGACCTCACAAAAAACAGGACTAACAATGGTTGCAAGATGAAAACAAAATCAGATTGTTTTTATCTATTGGATGGTGATTTAGCTCACAGTTACACATAAGTCTATCTAAACTTATTGAACAACCTCTGAACTCAAATACAATCACTTTAGGAAACCTGATTAAAGATTGCAGGTGAGATGTCTTTGCTTTACTTAAAGCCCCTGTGCTTTTATAGGACAATTTATCTACTATATTTTTTCTTGATTACTTTTCAACTGGCTTGGGAAAGTATTTGTCACTTTATATATATGTATACTTACAACCAAAGTTGTCAAAATTAGGTATGGATGATTTTTTAACAAAATGTATTTGAAACATTCCCTTTTTCAAACTAAATTTATATAGTTTACCAAACATTAACTAATGTTTATTTTGATATTTTGAGTGTTATAATTAATTAAAGGGAGAGCAAATTCAAAATTAAACAATCATGATTGAGATAGAGCATGCCATTTTAAACAACTTTCTAATTTATTTTTATTATCTAATGTTCTTTGTTTTCTTGGCATTCTTTGTTGGAAATAATATCAAAGTAGTCTTAGGTGCATCAATGCATTTAGGGAGTTAGCTGGTGATTGGTGGCTGCACATATGTGCCTCTTGTCATTGACTCACCAGTGTGTTCAGCTAGATCCCCGGTAGTGCATTGCTGCCCCTTTAACAAAAGATGCCAAGAGAATGAAAAAAAATTGCTAATAGAAGTAAATTAGAAAGTTGTTTAAAATTGTATGTTTGATCTAAATGACAAAAGAAAGAAAAAAGTGGATTCCATGTCTATTTAAAGAAAAGAAAAAACATTTTAATAACATTTAAATCTTTTTCTCATTAACTTGTAGTATGAGCTTGATCTTCATATGTTACATTCAAATAAAAAAGCATCTACATGCTTATTTTTCACTATTTCAAATTAATTTTCCTTAAATAGAATGAAAATATATTGGAGTTCTATTATGGCACAAATTAATGCCATGAGGAACGTTTGTTCTACCAGTTGAGTATAAGGGTTCTGAATTCAGTTGAATTCCCTCCAGCCTTTCTGATGAGAGTGAAAAAGTACAATTTAGAGATTTAAATTACAGGTAAAACAGGCAAAATAAAAAAGACAGTACACTACAATGTTCTTTTTCAGCAGAGCTGGTGCATCACAAAGTCAACTTATAAAAAGATTGTACACTTTTTGATAATGGAAGGGAACTGGAAAGTTGGTTACACCTGCATGCTCTCTCTGAATCATTGAAGTTTCATTTGTTCTTTAATAAAGGGACACTAAATAGCTTTATATTGTAATTAAAAATGTACAATTATACATAGTTTGCAGTATACATAAATTATTTTGACCTCTCCCCACTTTTATGTAATTTAAGTCTGAAAAGGCCAGTTTATGGGCCTAAACGTATAGCGATTTTTTAATTTTTATATTTTGTTTTCTCCACTAATGTTACACTTAACTGATGCAGAGGTATACAGTTATTGGCCAGAAATACCAGGAGTACAGCTAGACGTTGCCACCTTTAGTTCATGCCAAAACCAAACACTCTTGCTCTGTGCACAACACAGTACTTTTTTACCAGAGTACACTATATATAATAGCACATAAACACAAACTTGCACATATATTCATATACTCACACACTCTCTATCTCACATAAACACTCTCACACGTGCTCACACTCTCACACACCCACTTACTAACACATTCTCTAGCATACTAACACTCACACACACTCTCCCACACACTAACACACAAACACTCTCACAAACACAATACACTCACTATTTCACACACAGACTCACACTCAGACTCACATACAACAAAAGACAGTGACACACACAAAGACATATACTCTCACACACAAAGTCACTTACACACACACAAAGACACGTACTCTCACACACAAAGACACATACTCTCACACAAAGACACGTACTCTCACACACAAAGACATATACTCTCACACACAAAGACACTTACACACACACAAAGACACATACTCTCACACACAAAGACACATACTCTCACACATAAAGACACTTACAAACACAAACACACTCAGACACTCCCACACAAAAAAACACATGTGCAAGAGAGAAATAACTATAGGAATGTATGTTGCAAATTACGCCTTTTGGGCTGTGGCTATTTACTACCAAACCCAGCTATGTGCATGTCAGGCCTGACTCAGCTTCAAACCTGGAAACACAAATGGAAACCTGAACTGTCCGGGTCATTCTTGGACAGGTGGCAACCATTAGTACAGCAATAAGTGGGAGTTTTGCATTTCACTCTTCCCTCTCTTTGGGTTCACTGCATGGTCATCCTAATACCTTTTTTTTCCTCTTTTTCTGGATGACTGTTGTTATTTTCAGGGGTAATGTGAAAATCTTTTGTGCTATGATTTTGTAGTTATTCTTAGGTTGCTGTGCACCAATTCGCCACATCAACAAGGTAGAAGGTATTAGATGAGTCACTATGTGTTCTCTAAAATGGCTCACATTTCATATAAAGTATAAGCTTTGTTTGTAGGATAGCCTTATACCTATCGCAGGCATTCTTGAGGTGTTCTACAGTGTTTGCAGTTATCACCATAAATGGGGGTTTATTCCAATAATCAGCTACCCTTTCTGTGAACGAATTTCTTCTGCAAATTACTCCTGAACCTATTACCCTTCAACATGAGATCATGTCCCCTTATTCAGGTTATGCTCTTTTTATGAAAAATGCTTTTAACTTCAACTGTTTTACAGGAAGGGAAATAAGAATTATTTTGATGTGCTTTAAATTCAATTTTAAACAACTTTCCAATTCACTTCCATTATCAAAATGTGCACAATCTTTTTATATGCACACTTTCAGGGGCAAAAGCTCCTACTGAGCCTGTGCAAGAATTCACAGTATATACATATATTCATTTTGTGATTGGCTGATGGCTATCACACATTTCAGGGGGAAGGCAAATGCAACTATACTGTATTTAATGGCCTTTTAAGGAAAATAAAATAACATTGCAATATACATTCATATATCAATTTTTCTTGGTTTTGCTATGAAATACTTCTGAATATTGTTTTAGTGGGGAAATTCAGCTAAGAATGCAACAATGTATACAGTGATTGGCTAGAGCAAACAACTAGCTCAGAGCACAAGCTGATTTGCATCTGTCCCTAATTGGGCAAAGCAAACAAGATCAAGAACATGGATTCCAACAGGTACATTCCTGAACTGCTCTTGATTTGCAAAGCCTTGTAAATTGTACTAATAATGACAGTGTTAACTGAGTTTAAAACATTTATTCTGCAAAGCAGTGGTTAATTGATGTAATTTATTATGAGTTTAATGTCCCTTTAAGTTAAACATCAGTTTTATTGACTGTGGGGAAAAAATGTAGGGGCAAGAGATAAAAGTAGAGAAGTGTTTAGGGTTTTATTTAGTTATATAAAGAATATTAAGAAAAAAAATGGATTGTGGGAATAATTTGATCCCAAAACTGATGGGTGATTGCAGTCAAAATTGTGTTACTACACTACAAACTGATAAAATAATTCTGCACTCAAAATAGGAAACTGCCTGTCAGAGTCTTGACTAAACATTTTCCGGATGCAGGCATCAAGGTATCAGAGAGAACTGTTTAGTTGAAGAGGGCATGTTAGCCCGAAACCCTACTCGGAAGCCAATCAGTTTTTTTCTTAATATTCTTTTCAGAACTACATGACACACCTACAATTTCAGCAATCTTGTACTGCAACATGTTTTTTTGCCTTCAACAGGCCGACAATTTGACCGACTTTCTTTAACGAAATATACATTTGTTAATTTACCTAATATTTTTGTAATATTACATCAAATTACACGTAAATATGCATTGCATATGTTTCCAATATAACATGGAATAAGAAACACTAAGAATAAATATTAAATTAATATCAAAATTATGATTTTTGACCAATGTACTTTTAAATAGATATTCCTAAATATATATCTGTATATATCTGTACCTATATCAAATCATGTTTTTCCACTTCTTTGCTCCATTGGCTTCTATGGGGGTATACGTGAATGTGCATGAGATATCCTAAGTTCGGGTTCTTGCGCTCGTCATGTTAGCGCAAACAGTTTACTTTCAAATCATAATACGAGCACAACCTGACGAGCACAAAAAGCTTACTTCTAGCATAGGTAACCCTTGAGCGGCAGTGTTAAATCGCACTCCACTTGTAATCTGGCCCATAATTGATACTTGATGCAGCAAAAGTAATTAGTAATTGTCTATTTGTTTGTTTTAGATTGTTGTTTATTCTTGAATTTGAAATGTTCTTTTATTGTATCATTTGATTTTCTTGTCAGAAACAAGATCTATGTTCCCCTATATTTTGTGGTTTTGTAAATGTAATTGTAAAGTTGTTTACATTTTTCTGTAATTAAAAAAATAAACATGACAGAAACATTAAAAGATGAAAACTATAGAGTAAGAAAGGTCATATCAGCCTCTTGTGTATGTTGGTAATATATATCCAAGTGTACATGACTCAAATCATACTCCATCAATTTATTGTATCCTTCCTTGATTTCTGATAAATGTGTTGAATCAGTTTTGGGGATAGGAAAAAAAAATCATCTGTACAAAACTGCTCATAGTAAATAGTTGAAACAGCACTCGAGTGACAAGATAAGCTTCTGTACAATATTCTTCTATTGCTGGAAAATGGCAATCATTTTTCTTACAAGAAATGTTGATAAGATGCGTTTTCCTTCTCCCCGCTCACAAGCAATCATTTTATATTTTATATTATTTGAAAAGAGCTTGATTATTTCTATTTGTATGGTTGCAGATTGATTCACACATACCTGTCAGCAAGTACTTTTCTTTTATTTTGATTGCTGTACGATCTAAATAATGAATGCTTACTTTCAACCACCCATCAGGTGAAACAGAGGTAAAAATAATCATTATGCCTAAATTATATTTTATGTGTGTCTTGGCCAGAATACCAGGTTTTCAAATTGATATGGTCAAAAGCCAAAGAAAGAGTTGGGTTTAAAAATCACAATAAATTTGCAGCACAACTAAAAAGGACCTCTAATGCTTTATTGCAAAAACAAATAACTTGGGAAAGGGAAGATAAAAAGGATTAATTGGGAAACCAAATTTCATTACCAACAGATTTGCATGATAAACTCTTTTTTATTAAGCAGAATGTGTGGAATTGAAATCAGATTATCAATTTGTGCCTCTGTGAAGAAAAAAAAAAAAAAAAAAGCTTGGCAATATGTCAGCCTTAGATATTTTCTGTTGCACCATTAAAGAGGTATACTGTTCTGCAACATATAAACAGAATTATACCCTATACTTCCTTCTATTCTTCTTCTTAAAGAAGACAATGTGCCTGTCAGCATTTCTGAGAGCTAAAATAGGTTCATAGTTCTTATACAATAGGTTGTCTTTATAAAGGGTTTAGAAAATTGATGTAATGTTTGAATCCTGAATACAGGGTGTATTGTGTTCAACAAGGAGATTGGAAATACTGTATAATTTAATAAAGCATCTTCAAACAATAATGTCTCTGACATGAATGGGCACTTTTGGCCAGTGACAACCTTCTTCTCGATCAACTCTGTGATTGTTTTCTTAAGACTGCTATTTTATATGTGTTATTCTTACATGTCTGCCAAGGGACTATAATGTGTGCATTCATGCTTTCATACATATGCATACATTTTTTTATATTGAAAAATATATTATATAAAAATGATATGGCAAATGTACACTTTTGCAAAAAGCATTTTCTTTCCATTATCAAGTCGATAAATAGAGGAGCCTTTACAATCATATGGTAGTAGCACAGGATAAGAGTTCACACAATATGGTATCTTCACAAGGATAATATTATTATTTTCTTTTCTAAGATGAAAAGGCAAACAAGCCAATTTATTGGTAGCTCCTATAAAAACTAACTTTCTGAAACCAACTTTATTCTGTCTTTCTTACCCTTCCTTCCAAAGCTCTTTTTTTTGTATAATTTAAATTTCTTGCTTTGATAGTACCTGCCATTTGCTGGAGATCAGTCAATCAAATACACTTTTTTTCTAATTTTTTTACATTAAATATATTTGTTCTTATGATTATATGTATTTCATTGATTTATAAATGGGAAGCAACAACTCTGGTTCCATTGTCTGCCTCGTGAAACAAGTGTCTGAGACAAAAGGTCAAAACAGGCTGTCTCGGTTTGTTAAAAAAAATAATAATAAACTATATTTTGCAAAATTAAAAAAGCAACATAGCCAAACAAACACCAGCTGCTTACAAAGGTGCCCATCTGATGCCTTTAATGCCTAGAATTGGCACTTTCTCAAAGATACTCCCATATCGAAGGAGCCCTCTTTACATACAGAAGTACTCCTCCCTGGCTCAACTATTCTTAACTTAAGGTGTTATTGCCTTAATTCTGTGGATTACAATACATACTGTCAATTACAATAAATGATGTAATTTGCAATATTGCCTTGCCTATACATTCACTCTCTCACTATTGTTATAATATTCCCATGCATTAGGAATATTATAGTTTATTTCTCAATAATCTTATTTACACACCTTAATTGTAAAGAGGCCAACTCATTTCTTATTCTTATTGTTAATTGACTACAATGTCCAAATACCTACTTCAAATAATTTTTATTTTATTCTATTCTAAAAAAAAATGTTTATGTAAGAAAGATTTTACATAACTCTGTTCCAAATGAGTAGATTCTTGAATGTTAAAAAATATATTATCCCCAGGTTTTATTTAGAGAGTAGAAATTCATATAATTACTCATGCATACTTTACAGTATTACGGTCAATATCACAACATCCCCAAGTGCAAATAAACACATCCTAGGTATTGTTGATACAATTGGGTTCAAAAGGGAGAACAAAACAAAGAAATTAAAAAGTTATCCCCAAGTACAAAACAAAATCCCAATGTTTGTTGATACCCTTTGGTTTTCTTGTATCCAGATAAAAATCCATTTTACTCCCTTGTCCAATAACAATCTAATTCCATCTCCCCCTCTATATGACTTAGGTACAAACTTGATAGCCATAAATTTAAATTATCTCTTTTGTCAACATACACATGAAAATGTTTGGCTACTGGAGATCTAGGAGGGTCCTGATCTATCAAATTTAAGTGCTCCCCTAATTCTATCCTTCAATTTTTTTCTCGTGCAACCTACATATTGCTTATAGCATATTTTGAATTTAATAAGATCTAATACAATTTTTGAAAAACATTTTTAACTTTATTATATTCAATGCAATGTAGGGCACCAGCAATATCTTCAAGCAATGCAAATGCAAACGCAGACAGGAGCTCACTGCTAGCTCCAAAGTACATCCAATAAACAAAGGTGTCCACAGCATAAGCTTCCAAATCTTTTCTTTATTTAGGGAAGGATTCAAAGGTACAAAAATACCGTTTCATGTTATACACCCTTATTCATACAATGTAATACTATTCACAAAGTCTCTGTTTTGCAGCCACACAGGTTACTTAATTAGCATACACCTGTAGGTGCAATAATAAAGATGTGCCTGTTTCATCTCATTTCCTGGAAGCAGGGCACTCTATCAGCCAATTAAGATGGCAGATCATTGACCACATTAAACTGCCTAGAAGAGGGGGCAATAGGGAATTATTATTAAAAAGAAAATAATTGTTTTTGGATATCTACACTTAACTCAATGAATCAGTATTTATGTAGTTTTTGTATATTTTCTATTTTGATACATTGAACTTGTAGTACTCAGGATTTACCAGTAGATGGGGTAGATGAGTGGTTACCTGGCCTGAACATGTATTATAATTGATTAAACACCTACAGGTGTATGCTAATTAAGTAACCTGTGTGGCTACAAAACAGAGAGTTTGTGAATAGTATTACATTGTATGAATTAGGGTGTATAACCTGAAACGTTACTGCTATTTTTGTACCTTTGAATCCTTCCCTAAATAAAGAAAAGATTTGGAAGCTTATGCTGCGGACACCTTTGTTTATTGGATAACTTTATTATATTTGCAGCTTATACATGGATTTCCTCCACATCTAAAATTTCCTTTCCTTATAAGCAATTGATCTATAGTTCTATCTTCAGTTCAATCTTTCAGCCAATCAGGATGCAGAGCGGCATATTTCCCAGTTGGGAAGTAAAACATAGTGAATTAATACCGGCTAGCAGGGAATATATCATGGAATGTTGGAACTTCTTTGATGCCTTTTTTAATTGCAAGGAAGAAAATCTGGGACTAAAAGTTGTATTCAGGATGCAATTTAAAACCCAGTATGCAAAGTCTGTGAATGGCTTTAATAATAAACTGCAATACATGGCAGATGTTTCTATTACAATGTTTGTAACAACATTATACATATAGTTCTCAAGAATGCTTCTGAGTCTACCTAAGTATCCTCTCCTAGAAGGGAGACGTTTTAGAAAATTATAGCAAGATAAAAGAAGCAAATCTGATCATTAAAGGTACATAAAGCGCATGTTTTCTGTCATGATTCAGTTAAAACATACAATTTTAAACAACTTTCTAATTTACTTTTATTAGCAAATTATCTTTGTTTTTTGTTATCCTTTGTTGAAAAGCAGTTAGGTTGAAAGAGCACTAGATGGCAGCACTATTTCCTGTCATGTAGTGCTGTAGAAATGTGTACGATTCCTATCTAGATAGCTCTTTAACAAAGAATAATATGAAAACAAAGCAAATTTGTTTATAGAAATAAACTGGAAACTTTAAAAAAATTGTATTCTATGGGCTCCATGTACTAAGCAGTCAGCGAGCTACCCGCAACAAATCTCGCGTCAAAACTCGCAAACTGATATGTACAAAGCCGTCAATTATGTTAAAACTCGCATCTTTAAAATTGCGAGCGTACTTATCCGCCAAACCTCGCTACCGCTCCATTTTTCACTGTAATTAGACACATTTGACCACCAACTCGCCAAAAAACGAATGTACTAAAAAATCTATTTGTCCGCTCGCTACAATTTCCGCTCCCACCTCGCTATTTTTGCCTCGCCACCTTTTAGGTGGCGGGCAAGGTACAAAACAATAGGAAAGTCAATCTAGACGCAAGTCTAGACATATATAAAAGGCAGTAATATCAGCATTGTACTTACAGCATAACTGGCGTCTAATTTGTCTCTCATTTCCATGTACATAAATTGCGCCCAATTTGTCGACTGTAATTAAAGAGTAATCTATTTAAATTTGTATTGTTAGTTGTCAATCTTTATAATTATTTTTATATTAATATTTATATATTATCAGATCCAGATGAAGCCATATCCAAATTGTAAATAAATATTACAAAAATAACGCTCTGTTATCACTCTTCAAAAAATTTTGAACAATAATAAAGTTGTTTAGATAAGTTGAACTTTTATAGGAGCAAAATATCCCGCGACTACTATGATGTTCGTGACACCTTGCATGTCACGTGTTAATAATTGGCCAGACAATTCAACTGAAAGTTAAGTACCATCAGCTTAGTCGCGGCGAGCGAGGCGTCAAATTTATCAACAATCCGCAACTGCTCGCGGCGGGCTAGACTTGTCTATTTATTGGGGGAATATTAGTACATAGCGACAGCGGACACCATTTCGCCCGCGGCGAGTAACGGCGAGTTTATCCGCGTCTACAATGACGGATGAATTGACGGCTTAGTACATGGAGCCCTATATCTGAATAATGAAAAACAAATATTCAGTTTTAAGTCACTTTAAAGAAATTTGGGAAGACGTTTTAAAATGCACTTTGGATCCAAGAAAAAGAGTTATATATATATTTTTTAATTAACACAAACGTTCAGCTTATTCTTGTTTTCTGGAGAAATTTCCCTCTGCACCAATGCAACTGCTGGAATTGTCCTTATCAATCAATGAGCAACTGATTGTTGAATATCTGTTTTGCACAAACATATTTACTTTTAAATTAAATATAATTTTAAACAGCTTTAACAAACATTTGATTGCTACACTTTTTGTGTGCATAATTAAAGGGACAGTCTACTTGATTTTTTTTTTATTGTTGTTTAAAAAGATAGATAACGCCTTTACTTCCCATTCCCCAGCTGTAAAAAACAACCAACATTGTTATATTAATATACTTCTAATCCTCTAAGTATCTGCCTGTTTTTAAGCCCTTAGAGTTATTCATGAGTCAGCACTAATTGGCTGATATTTAAGTTTAAAAAAAGCACATAGATAAGGGGGCAGTCAGCCGAGGCGTATATACAAGGTAATCATAGAGAAAAACAATATATTAATATAACTGTTGGTTGTGCAAAACTGGGGAATGGGTAATAAAGGGATTATCTATCTTTGTAAACAATACCATTTTTAAAGTAGACTGTTCACAGCATTCCTACTAATATTTGTTTTTTTCAAGAATATTAAATGTATGTATGGATTAAGCAAATCACCACATCAAACACATAATAAGACTACAGGTTAATTTTTGAGATAACTCATAACCTACATATATTTCCTATATCTACATGAGTAGGCTTCATAGAATCCCACACTAATGATGACTAATTACTTCTTCCATTTTTAACTAGTCAATATCTTATCCAAAAGCCAGCAAAGCCGCCAGGATATCAGTCAAGTACACTTGCATATGTAATATTATGCTTTCCATAATGTACTTATCATAACATTCACATCTAGAAAACTGAATAAGCATTCAAAATCAAATTGCTCTTATTGTATTTTCTACATATTAGTTTATATTTCTATATATGTGTATTCCACTTAACCAATTCATCTTCCTCTTTGCAATATTATAAAAAATGACAATTCAAATATGTTGGCACATAAATATTCATATATTCCTGACATCATAATTCAGTATTTGACATTTCTCTGTGTTTGTTGACAATACTGGTATATTACTTCAAGATATTAGAAAAATAATGACATACTGTACTTCATAAAGACATGGTTTAGCATGATGTTAGATGAAGGAATCGTCTGCTGACCTGTATTTTTATCTCTCAATCAAGAGGATGTGACAGGCTGCATATTTTCCCTAAACAAGCTGAGTGGTGGAACACAGATGTGTATGAAAGCTGATTAAGCATGCAGAATGCCAGTCTACCATATTTTAAGGTACAACACGGTTCATTGCTTATTGCAAATCCGAGGGCATGTTATGATTTTAAAGACCCAGCTGCTGGATGAAAAATTCTAATGTCACTAACAGCAAACAAACATTCAGCAATGCATGTGCCATTATCTGGATGCTTTTAGCTGCACTTATGTCAGTGTTTGAATTTGCCGCATTATACCATTCTTATTCCTGTCCCAAACAGATTCTACTCATTTTAGCTAACATTTTTGTACTGATCTTGTGTCATTGTTGACAAGCGTATCAAAATAGTCTATGTCTATTAAATAGTGCTACTCTACAATGAACTGAAAGGTACCAAAAATTGGACCAAGGAAACAACATTATCCAATAAATATTGTTGAAATATTTGACTCCATAATATCAATATGAACCCAATGCATCTTATGTTTTTAAATTCTCAAATATATGTCTTATAGGTTGTAAGTATTCACAAAAAATCAATGACCATATCTTGCATAATTAATACAAATATTATTTTATTAGAACAATATTTTTAAATGCATCCATCTTGTTGTATATATATTTTTTTTTAAACCAACAAAAGTATAATAACAAATATATATTCATACAGATTTACCTGATTGTTTTGTCTGTTGTGTGAAATTATAATTTACTGTAGTTTATTAATACATTGGCAACACATTCTATGCTGTATTGTGCTGCTTTTGCTGGAATTTAATTTTGAGGGTATAACAGTCTATTAGAAAATTGTTCTAGTGTGGCATTGAAATGCATTTGCATCCCATACTCTCATACCTACCAACCACCCTGGATCTTGGAGGATTGCCATAGGTTGGGAGTTGTACCCATGCCCCTCCTGCAGCTTCCTCCAACAGGTCAAATGCCTTGATTTCCATGAACTGTCTAGCTGTGCCCATAACACACCTGACTCCACACAACCTACCCATGACGTACCTATCCCAATGTATGGTATACACATAGCCCTGCCCCTTTTGTAACAACTATGCCCACCAAATACCAGTAGGACAATGCCTACAAGGTCCCCTCACCCAGATGTCCTTAAAAGTCATCTGATATATTAAGAGAATAAAAACATACACCTAAATTACGAGTTCGTTAGAGGCTGTGCAGTGCTAACAAGCAGTTTATACTCACCGCTAACATGCAGACAGCGCTGGTATTATGGGTTTTTACAAACTAGACAAGAAGTGAGCGTTGAGCAAAATTTTGCTCATTACCACACTCCAATACCAGCACTGCTTACGTTAGCGGTGAACTGGTGTAACATGCTTGTGCACGATTTCCCCATAGGAATCAACGGGGAGAGCCGGCTGAAAAAGGTCTAACACCTGCAAAAAAGCAGCGTAAAACTCCTTAACGCAGCCCCATTGATTCCTATGGGGAAATACATTTTATGTCTACACCTAACATGAACCATGAGTCTAAACACCCCTAATCTTACACTTATTAACACCTAATCTGCCGGTCCGGACACTGCCGCCACCTACATTATACTTATGAACCCCTAATCTGCTGCCCGCAACATCGCCGACACCTACATTATATTTATTAACCCCTAATCTGCCGCCCCCAATGTTGCTGCAACCTACCTACACTTTTTAACCCCTGATCTGCCGCCCACAACGTCGCAGCCACTATAATAAACATATTAACCCCTAAACTGCTGCACTCCCTCCTCGCAAACATTAGTTAAATATTATTAACCCCCTAATCTGCCGGCCCTAACATCGCCAACACCTACCTACATTTATTAACCGTCGCCACCACTATATTAAAGTTATTAACCCCTAAACCTAAGTCTAACCCTAAACCTAACACCCCCTAACTTAAATATAATTAAAAGAAATTGAAATAAAAATTCCTATCATTAACTAAATCATTCCTATTTAAAACTAAATACTTACCTATAAAATAAACCCTAAGCTTGCTACAATATAACTAATAGTTACATTGTAGCTAAGTTACAATAACACCTAACACTACACTATAATTAAATTATTTCCCTAATTAAATACAATTAAATGCAATTAAATTAAATTATCTAAAGTACAAAAACAAACAAACACTAAATTACAGAAAATAATAAACAAATTATAAGATTTTTTAAACTAATTAAACCTAATCTAATCCCCCTAACAAAACAAAAAGCCCCCCCCCCCAAATAAAAAAAAGCCCTACCCTACACCAAATTACAATAGCCCTTAAAAGGGCCTTTTTTTGCAGGGCATTGCCCCAAAGTAATCAGCTCTTTTACCTGTAAAAAAAAATTACAAATCCCCCCCAACTTTAAAACCCACCACCCACACAACCAACCCTACTCTAAAACCCACCCAATACCCCCTTAAAAAAAACTAACACTAACCCCTTGAAGATCACCTTTCCAGGAGAAGTCTTCATCCAACCCGGTCGAAGTCCTCAACGAAGCCGGGAGAAGTCTTCATCCAAGCCGGGCAAAGTGGTCCTCCAGATGGGCAGAAGTCTTCATCCAGACGGCATCTTCTATCCATCCGGCGCGGAGCGGGTCCATCTTCAAGACATCCGACGCGGAGCATCCTCTTCATCCGACAGCTCTTCAGGAATGAAGGTTCCTTTAAATGACGTCATCCAAGATCTGTTCCAATCAGCCAATAGAATGCAAGCTCAATCCTATTGGCTGATTGCATCAGCCAATAGGATTTTTTCTACCTTAATTCCGATTGGCTGATAGAATTCTATCAGCCAATCGGAATTGAAGGGATGCCATCTTGGATGATGTCATTTAAAGGAACCTTCATTCCAGAAGAGCCGTCGGATGTCTTGAAGATGGACCCACTCCGCGCCGGATGGATGAAGATAGAAGATGCCGCCTGGATGAAGACTTCTGCCCGTCTGAAGGACCACTTCATCCGGCTTGCATGAAGACTTCTCCCAGCTTCATTGAGGACTTCAGCCCTGTTGGATGAAGACTTCTCCTGGTAAGGTGATCTTCAAGGGGTTAGTGTTAGGTTTTTTTAAGGGGGTATTGGGTGGGTTTTAGAGTAGGGTTGGTTGTGTGGGTGGTGGGTTTTAATGTTGGGGAGAGATTCATATTTTTTTTTTACAGGTAAAAGAGCTGATTACTTTGGGGCAATGCCCTGCAAAAGGCCCTTTTAAAGGCTATTTGTAATTTAGTGTAGGGTAGGGTTTTTTTATTTTGGGGGGGCTTTTTTATTTTGTTAGGGGGATTAGATTAGGTGTAATTAGTTTAAAAATCTTGTAATTTGTTATTATTTTCTGTAATTTAGTGTGTTTTTTTGTACTTTAGCTAATTTTATTTAATTGTATTTAATTTAGGTAAGTCATTTAATTATAGTGTAGTGTTAGGTGTTATTGTAACTTAGGTTAGGTTTTATTTTACAGGTACTTTTGTATTTATTTTAGCTAGGTAGTTATTAAATAGTTAATAACTATTTAATAACTATTCTACCTAGTTAAAATAAATACAAACTTGCCTGTAAAATAAAAATAAACCCTAAGATAGCTACAATGTAACTATTAGTTGACTATTAGTCAAGACTCGTAATACCAGCGGGCGTTAAAAAGCAGCGTTAGGACCTCTTAACGCTGCTTTTTAAACCTAACGCACAACTCGTAATCTAGCTGATAGTTATTAGAGATTTGCATTCTGCTTCAGACTAATCCAAATTTACCCAAATGCATGTAATTTCAGCAATTCCTCTGATGAACAAGCAACATAATACTTTATAGGAAAAAAAGAATGAAGAACAAATGATTGATTTGTTCCTACTTTTTTCCACCAGAAAATGTGCAGGAAGAGGGAGGAAAGGAATTTAGTCACATGAGCATGTCCAATCAAGCCTTAAAGGGACATAAAACTTATTTTTTCTTTTATTTCATGATTCGGATAGAGCATACAATTTTAAACAACTTTTCAATTTACTTCAATTATCAATTTTGCTTCATTGTCTTGGTATCCTTTACTAAAGAAGCAGCAGTGCACTACTGGGAGCTAGATGAACACATTGATAAGCCAATGATTAGAGGTACATATGCAGAGCCAAAAAGCAACACCTAGTTAGGGCTCCTGAGCCTACCTAGTTATGCTTTTTTCAGCAAAGGATGCTAAAAGAACAAAACAATATAATAGAAGTAAATTGTATTGTCCCCCCACCTTGATTCCCTATTTTTCTGTAGCATCACATCCCTTACCTCCCTCTGCCATCCATGCTAATTTTTCTGTAGGCATGATCCTGTCCCTCCCTTCCATTCCCTCCCCCTCCACCACTGTGCCACCCACCCACCTCCCTCCATTCCTTCTGAACCTCCCACTGGCATAAACAGAAATCATTGCAGACAGTGACACAGACCGTGTCACTGTCTGCAATGATCAGGCAGTTTGCACTCATATAGTAACGGAGCCCCAGTCATGTTATCATATCAAGGCAGATGCCTGCAGCCCATGACGAGCAAGTCTCAGTTGTCACTTGACAACCAAGACCTCTGGAGCTGCCTGAAGATAGGATGTATATATGCATTATGGGGTACAATGGGCTAAGTACCGCATGATGTATATATACGTCAGATTGGGTTAAAGGGTTAACCTATCAAAGGGAAATCAGAGACTAGGGAACATTCAGCTATTTTTCAATCCTTTCCACTAAAATGAGCCAGAGGCAATTTACAAAGTCAGGAGGTCCTGAGAGGTCAAGATAGGCTGGAACAAATCAGCAAGTTATAGAGGCCATCACAATCCTTTAGAAAAGCTTATCAAATGATTAACTACAAAAATCCCCATAGACTTTAATGGTGAATTTTGTAGAAAAAAACATTAGATAAACTTGACCACTATATTTTCTGTTGGCATAGAATGAAAGGTCCTTTTAATTGTTCAAATTATATAAGGAAAGATTTTTATTAGAAGTTGTACATTTGCTATTCAATTGAAAATAGTGTTAGTGACTTTGGAACCAATATTTGGCCAAACCATACACTAATATGAACAATATTCATCCAGACCGAACAGTATGAAAATTATGAAACAAATCTTTTGGACAAAATGATTTTTTTTTTGTCTTTGCACATGTCTAATAGTTATTTTAGTCCACCACAAAACTGTTTTTGAACATCATTTCACATGATTTTTGGATTTTTTTGCATTTCACATGATTTTTGGATGTTTTTGCTGAACTCTTAATTTTTTTTTTAAAATGCTAAAGCTATTGCACATACTCAATTCACATTTAAAAAAAATATCTGGTTGAAAAAAAATAAAATAAAACAATTAGCTGAAATCACACTTTAAAATAAATTAAAAAACTTCTATGTGGATGATCATAATGTTAACTTAATAATGCAATTAAATGTTTGTACATTAAAAAAATTAAGATAAAATTAGAAAAACAATATGAAACTGTTAAACTGTTTCATTCTCCTGGTAGCTTTATTTGAATGTAAGCTTATGTGCCGGCCCAGTTTTGGTTCAGCGCCTGGGTAGCGCTTGCTGATTGTTGGCTACATTTAGACACCAATCAGAAAGTGCTACCCAGGTACTGAACCAAAAATGGGCCGGTTCCTAGGCTTACATTCTTGCTTTTTCAAATAAAGATACCAAGAGAATGAAGCAAAGTTGATAATAGGAGTACATTAGGAAGTTGCTTAAAGTTGTCTGCTCTATCTTATTCATGAAAGTTTAATTTTGATTGAATTATTTCTTTAACACTTTGAGATTCTTTAAAATGCTTAACTATGAATAGTAAAAGAACTTTGCAATATACTTTCCTTTGATTATTTATTTTGTTCATTTCTTCTGTAATTTAAGTATGAAAATAGTGAATTTTCCTGAAAACTAAAAAAAAACACATGGCAGGCCTCATAAGCCTAATACTACCTCATAATGTTCCCTGACTTGCAGTGTATCTTTTCTGCTGATGCCAATCAATGAAGATTTTGTTAACACAATGACACTGACAAGCCTTGTCATCTCCAGAATCAAGTCCAGATTGGCTTCTCCAAATAAAGTGGGTGGAGTTTAAAACTATTCCAGCAAACCAAGTTTTTAATCTGTTGGAATATAGTTCAGACTCTGCTGTTATGTTGATGTATTGAAAGAATGCAGAACTGTCTCTTTAATCGCATGGGTCATAACTCTATTACTTGTTTCATGTAAAGCGGCCTTGAAACAAATGAAAAATACATAATTAACCAATTAACTGCCATGTGATTTGAAGTTGCATAAAATTAAATGCCAAAAATCACACGTAACATACAGAAAAACGTTTTCTCTAGGCAGAATATGAAAGAAGGTGGCCGCTCACAGAATTTGGCTCTTTTCTGAGCCTTATTTCTTCTTGTAAAAGTGCAATATGCTAGGATCTGGATTTTCACAGGGATTAGTGTGTTTCAGGAAAAGTAGTACGGCGTGCGGCTGCACTGACCCGGAACCGGAACCGCAGATACACCTCAGGGTTATCCAATGATAGAGCAGAGACTCCGGAGTGCCGTAGCCAGGGTGATCAAGCCCAAGGTAAGTACAAACAGGAGAAAAAAGGCAGGCACTACTCGGGGGTTTAAAAAAACACAAAAAGACTTTTATTGATAAACATAAGCCCAACAAAAGAAAAATAGGCTTAAAAGTTACCAACAGCAATACAGCAGATAGAATGACACAGAGGGACAGACGGCCTTATAAGCCGTCTGTCCCTCTGTGTCATTCTATCTGCTGTATTGCTGTTGGTAACTTTTAAGCCTATTTTTCTTTTGTTGGGCTTATGTTTATCAATAAAAGTCTTTTTGTGTTTTTTTAAACCCCCGAGTAGTGCCTGCCTTTTTTCTCCTATTAGTGTGTTTCACTTCTACTAGAAGAAATCAGTCTCTGCAAAGAACCGAATGCCGTAAGCAGGCACCTTCATCCGCATTCATCAGCTAACGAAACTGCTGAATGCACAGGCCTAGTTTCCTCACAGCAAACTGTAATGGATTAGAATTAGAGCCTAAATTAGAGTGTATGTAGTTCAGAGTCATCGACAAGTTAATTTGGTTGCAAATAAATAAATAAAGAATGCAAATCACTGAAAATAAAATAGTAACATTTTAATTCCAGCATTGCTGAAATAGTAGGTAAATCATGACTCTCTTAAATCATGACTCTGAAGGTTTTAAAAATGGAAAGGCAAGAAAAATGCTTTAACCAGAGATATGTTTTTGTCTTTTAATAATTCTGGAACTTGAACAGAATGATTTGCAATTATAATTTTTTTAGGAAAAATTACTTTTAAATAGTGCACTTCTAAATTTCTAGTATGAGACCTACAGGGCCCTTATATAACCTGATAAAACTATATGAACTGAATTCATGTGAAAAAGTGTTGAACGGACTGTTGTCTTAGCACATTTATATTTAATAAATCTACATACTTTGTTTCTGACCCAGTTGTTTACTTGAAGGATTTATGTTACATACATGCCAGTATGATCAAGTAATGATCCTTCTTCTTAGTAATTGATGGGATCTATATATCTACAGGGAGTGCAGAATTATTAGGCAAGTTGTATTTTTGAGGATTAATTTTATTATTGAACAACAACCATGTTCTCAATGAACCCAAAAAACTCATTAATATCAAAGCTGAATAGTTTTGGAAGTAGTTTTTAGTTTGTTTTTAGTTATAGCTATTTTAGGGGGATATCTGTGTGTGCAGGTGACTATTACTGTGCATAATTATTAGGCAACTTAACAAAAACAAATATATACCCATTTCAATTATTTATTTTTACCAGTGAAACCAATATAACATCTCAACATTCACAAATATACATTTCTGACATTCAAAAACAAAACAAAAACAAATCAGTGACCAATATAGCCACCTTTCTTTGCAAGGACACTCAAAAGCCTGCCATCCATGGATTCTGTCAGTGTTTTGATCTGTTCACCATCAACATTGCGTGCAGCAGCAACCACAGTCTCCCAGACACTGTTCAGAGAGGTGTACTGTTTTCCCTCCTTGTAAATCTCACATTTGATGATGGACCACAGGTTCTCAATGGGGTTCAGATCAGGTGAACAAGGAGGCCATGTCATTAGATTTTCTTCTTTTATACCCTTTCTTGCCAGCCACGCTGTGGAGTACTTGGACGCGTGTGATGGAGCATTGTCCTGCATGAAAATCATGTTTTTCTTGAAGGATGCAGACTTCTTCCTGTACCACTGCTTGAAGAAGGTGTCTTCCAGAAACTGGCAGTAGGACTGGGAGTTGATCTTGACTCCATCCTCAACCCGAAAAGGCCCCACAAGCTCATCTTTGATGATACCAGCCCAAACCAGTACTCCACCTCCACCTTGCTGGCGTCTGAGTCGGACTGGAGCTCTCTGCCCTTTACCAATCCAGCCACGGGCCCATCCATCTGGCCCATCAAGACTCACTCTCATTTCATCAGTCCATAAAACCTTAGAAAAATCAGTCTTGAGATATTTCTTGGCCCAGTCTTGACGTTTCAGCTTGTGTGTCTTGTTCAGTGGTGGTCGTCTTTCAGCCTTTCTTACCTTGGCCATGTCTCTGAGTATTGCACACCTTGTGCTTTTGGGCACTCCAGTGATGTTGCAGCTCTGAAATATGGCCAAACTGGTGGCAAGTGGCATCTTGGCAGCTGCACGCTTGACTTTTCTCAGTTCATGGGCAGTTATGTTGCGCCTTGGTTTTTCCACACGCTTCTTGCGACCCTGTTGACTATTTTGAATGAAACGCTTGATTGTTCGATGATCACGCTTCAGAAGCTTTGCAATTTTAAGAGTGCTGCATCCCTCTGCAAGATATCTCACAATTTTTGACTTTTCTGAGCCTGTCAAGTCCTTCTTTTGACCCATTTTGGCAAAGGAAAGGAAGTTGCCTAATAATTATGCACACCTGATATAGGGTGTTGATGTCATTAGACCACACCCCTTCTCATTACAGAGATGCACATCACCTAATATGCTTAATTGGTAGTAGGCTTTCGAGCCTATACAGCTTGGAGTAAGACAACATGCATAAAGAGGATGATGTGGTCAAAATACTAATTTGCCTAATAATTCTGCACTCCCTGTAGTTAAAGATGGTGCTTTGGAGCTCTAGCGGTGCAGGTTCACGCATATGAGGTTACAAAAGCAATGGCTTGAGACCACTGCTTTGTACCCTTGCAGCAACCTTAAAGGTGGTAACATTAAAACATTTCAGACTCATTTATACAATATAGGTATAGATTACAAGTGCCACAATGCTGCAAATAAATATAAAAAATAGTTATAAGGGTTAAAAGGTATATGGTATATGAGAAGGTGTTTGCAAAAGGCTATAATTTCTATATACATAAATATACATGTCTAAATATGTGTATGTATGTAAATATATATGTGTGTACATATGTATTTATGTGTTTTACTGTATTCCAATGCTCTTCACATACAGGATTATGTAATGTTTATTGTAAACACACACACACATATATATATATATATATATATATATATATATATATATATATACACTGTATATACCTATATATATCTATCTATTCATATATATATATATATATATATATATATATATATATATAGGTATCTATTTTACATTAACATAATCACATATACATAGAAAAATAAATATAAAACATAGGAATATAAAATAGGCGTAAGTTCATCAGGTTTGTGCTTTAGGTCTAATGCTGCGTTAGTTGGGGTTAGTGCACATAAAGAATTACGAATCTTACATTGCGTTATTTAAATATTAAATATAAAATATTTTTAAAAATGTATAATTATTAAAAATTATTATAGATACTCTAAAATATTCCATTATAATCCATATATATATATATATATATATATATATATATATATATATATATATATATATATATTATAGCATATAGAAGCATTATTGATTGCGCTCAAGCAATGTTAATGGGTAATAATAGCACATATATTTTGCTCTCCACTAGGCATAGTGAAAAATCTTTTGTAATGCACTTTCATTATTTATTTGCCTGCTTTTCCTGTAATATTAATGTGAAAATTGTTGTTTTTCCAGTCCATCAGAAAGGCTGGAGTGCATTCCTATTGATGCAGAATTCTGATCCTCTAAAATGCTGAAAATTGGTTGCTTGATTTATGTATTTATTGCTGTTTTTAATTTGCCAAATCAAAATCGGATAAGGTAAGTAACTTAATAGTTTTTTTTTCTATATCCCAGAAATGTAAATAATGCAAACTATACGGACAAAACGATTTGAAAACATTCATTTTGTATGTAGATCTTTGCAATACAGTGTATATTCTTTATGCAAATGAAAAAAAAAACAACAACACTTTAATATCCCTTAAAATAACCTCCTGCACGGATCAAGTATAAGTCTGCCATGTAGCTTGCATTAGGAATTCAAATTCTTGGCAGAATGTTGGAATTCTGTAAGTCTCTGAAGTGGTAACACTTCATTAAAAGAGGAGAAGAAAAACGCAAATACATAGTAAATGATCTTATCCTTATGCTGGCTCACCTTGCTTACACTTTTGCCAGCATTAGAAAAATATTGTTAAAACCTAACTAGCAACACATTCCTACCATCTATGAAAAGTGCTTAGGAAATAGAAGATCATAAATCCTAAGAACACATCATTTTTAAAGACTCGAACATTATACATCCCGCAGCAGTTTTAGAAGAGGAAATAGTTCAGCAAAGAATGAGATTTGTTTTGTAAGCTGAAGTGTGATATACACATATATATACTTTGTTTTGCTCAAGTAGTCATTTCATAAAGATGAGTTGGCGGATGTTAACGAAAGTTTTTCCTCATTAAGAAAATTAGATTTAGTTTATCTGATATATTGTTGTAAATAATGTTCTTAAATAGGATAGTGACAACATAATAATAATAATAATTATTATTATTTTTATACAATAATAAAAATTATTATTTTATTTCATTTTTGGGAGTCAGGGTGTGATGTAGGGCACATAAGGTTTATTCATTATACAAATGCTTTTTGTATGGTTTAGTTATAAAATGTATAGTTTGTATTAAAGAGACATTGTGCAAAAAAAAAATCTGCATTTTAAAAATGAATAATATTAAAAAGTAGCATTATCTATGTTAAAATATATTTGCATACAAAAGCTTATTAAGTTGCATAAATAGATATTGCTAGCTGGTTGATAAGGGCAGCTCACACAGTAAATCAGTGCAGAGGAAGAAGCTGCAAGAAGTTCAACATGGATAAGTATTTTTATAGGAAGATTTCTTATTTAAAATATACAACATTTTGCATGCCTTGTTTTGCATGGAATAAACCATTATACATTTAAAAATATGTATATAGCTTGGTGTATAGAGTTCCCCTACATCTAGTTAAAAAAGGTTTGGGAAGTCTATGAAAATGTAATAAAAAGTTCAATTAATTAATATAAATCAGCTCTCCTTAAAGTAGTAGGCCCAAGGCCTGCACATGAAGGGGCCCGTCTATTATCCATAGCCCAGTGTGTTGCCAAACTGCTGTTATTGAATCAGACACTCATGGTTTAAACCAGCTGTCCAGTAATGTCTCTACAAAACAATGGCAACATAATAATAATAATGTTCATTACTGACTGGAGCTGAGCTGTGAGATATCCCCCCTCTTAAAGGGACATTAATCACTAAATGCATTTTATAAGCACAGAATTGAGTTTTTTTCCCCACCTCCTTCTAGTCATAGGTGCTGCCATGTTGAAATTTGTCTTTCACTACATTCCAGTGCTGATCTGCTTGCACATGTGCTGCAACTCTCCTTCAGATACCTATAGTGTAACCTAGGATCCAAAATGGCAGCATACATGATTAGAGGGAGGTGCATGAAATGTATTTAGTGTTTAGTGTCCCTTTAAATGCCTTAGTCCTTCAACCTCCCCTTTAGCTCATCACACAGCCTTAGCACCAGCAAGCAGTCAAAACCTGTTGTTTGCAATGCATTCTGGTGTGTACAGTCTCATAGGCACAGAGGGAAATTTAAAGTTGCTTCCCACCTATCCCTCTGAATGGTTGTGATTATCGGAGCACTCAAAATAATCTGCAACTTCTGCCCAAACACTCTGCTGCCAGATGTCAAGCACTCTATCTGGGGTTGAGTGTACTCTTTAGAAATATAAACAGGTTTATTTTTCCAACAGCCAGTAGGCATCTGTGTTTTCCAGTGTGTTGATGGCTAAGTAAGGTTGGCTTATCTAAGCATATTGTACTTGCTGACCTGCTACCTGTCTATTGCACTGGCTATTCTGTTATTTGTCAATTGAGTCTGCTACATGCTTACCATACCTGCTGATCTGTTACCTTTTTGTAGACCTGTTGCCCTGCTACCTGTCTATTGCCTCTGCTAACCTGCTACATTTCTATATTATATTATTGTATGTTACACATCTATCTATCTATCTATCATTGTTATGTATCATACATCTGTCTTGCTGTTTAGCTCTTGTGATTTAAAAACTAGATAGTACTATGAAAGTTTATTGCTAAAGCAAAACTCTTTCCAAGGTCGCATTAAAATTATAATTTTTAAACGATTATAATATAATATGTTCAGTCATTGCACTGGCTATTCTGTTATTTGTCAATTGAGTCTGCTACATGCTTACCATACCTGCTGATCTTTTACCTTTTTGTAGACCTGTTGCCCTGCTACCTGTCTATTGCCTCTGCTAACCTGCTACATTTCTATATTATATTATTGTATGTTACACATCTATCTATCTATCTATCTATCTATCTATCATTGTTATGTATCATACATCTGTCTTGCTGTTTAGCTCTTGTGATTTGAAAACTAGATAGTACTATGAAAGTTTATTGCTAAAGCAAAACTCTTTCCAAGGTCGCATTAAAATTATAATTTTTAAACGATTATAATATAATATGTTCAGTCATTGTAGCACATAACAATTAATACAAGACGATTTAATATCTCACAGTGGGGGGTAATTTACTATAATGAGAAGTTAATATCACTTATTAAACAGCTCACTAATATCACATTTTGCTTACAGTAAATTAGAACCAGTGAAATTACTAATAGCGTATTTAAAGTTGAAAAAGTTGAAATACATTTAAATTGTTGTGCTTCAAATGAGTTGCAATCAATTTTTGTTTTTATGTTTGCATACAATAAACCTCATTTGATTGAAGCGTCTTGTATTGCTGTTTTCAGTTACAGTACAGTTGGCATACGTGTCCCAGAGAGATGCATATTTATACATAAGTTTTAACTGACAGGTTAGTGCTCCCACATGAAAAATTAGCTTACAGCATAATATTATTCTGATATAATAAAATTAAGAAGACCAACGCCATCCATTTTAAAGCAATTGCTACAATGGAACATCTTAAACTACAGGCATTATTTTATCATTGAATAAAATGTATCACATAAGTGTAGCCAGTATTGTGCCATGCACAGAGCAATGGATGATGGGAAATATCTGATTTTCACAGCTTTTTGTTTCAGCCATTTATAGAACCTGCATACTGTTATGTTAAATAAAGAAAATAAGTCTACATTGTACGGCATAAAAGTGGGTTCTGAAACAGTTTTAACATTGACTACTATATATATTAGAATAAGGCAAAATTTCTCTCATATATTCAATATTTGTTTATCCATTTTTGCTAACACATCAATACTTGATGCTAATTAGTGGTGTAACTACTGGGGTCCCAGAGGTCTAAATTGAGACCAGAACCACATATCTTGGGGCCCATCAGGCCCTGCAATCAGTAGTTGCTACAGAGGGGCCTGGTACTACCTGCATCCCTCTGTGTGTCCCTACCTCTGCATAATGAGGCTCAGAGTGCATGGAAAGTATATGGATTTGTCTTTACAAAAAAGGTAGTAGAGGTAGTGTTTCAAAATGGCTGCCACAGTGTTGTTGTATAGAGAAAAACAAGAGGCTATGCAAGTGTGTATAAGCTGGCATTGACTAAACAAGAGTGCTGCTCAACTGTCTGTTGATTGAGTGAAAGAAGATATGGTGTTCCCAATGTGGGTCCTTCTGTCCCATAGTATTTCTAGATGCAAAAAAGCATATGCATCTTATTTCTCCTTGCTTTAAAATATGTCTTTTTTACATATAAGATTAAGCAGCCTATTTTATATTTTAATATATATGTGGAAAACATTGTCATGTACTAGTAATATTAAGTATAACAGAATATAATGTTGATATTTGGTTAAAATAATGATAATAATAAGCATACTAATTTAAAATATTGTTGGCATGTAATTATAAAGTATTATTGATGTCGTTGAGCCAAAACACCCTGTATTGCAAGTGAATGATGGTACCGAAACCTGCAGGAAATGACTACCTAGGATATAAATGCAATTGCATTCCGTTTCAAAGTAACAATCTCATATAGTTAGGATTTTGTCTGTATAGATTTTATTGCTGAGAACCAAAGCCATAAATCAAAACTGAATACATCTGCAGCTCTCTTTCTTTCCAATATTAAACTGTACAGAATGAGGAACTAAAGTACCCTGTTCCATAAAAGATAGAACATATTGGCCTTTTATATGAGCATTCATATGGTTACTGTTTCAATATACTGTACATATCTCTTTTTAGAGTAGTTTCAGTGATGCGTTAGACTTCTTAAAGAGGGATTGCAGTCATAAGAAATGTGTCCCATCATGCTTATGAAAAGCAGTTAAATACAATTAAGCACTGTATATCTTGCATGAAAAAGTTGTTTTGAACACATCTATCAATGTATGGAAATATTTAATGTTCCCCTAAATCACGTCAATCAAAAATATGTATGGCTGGAATTTAGGCACATACATTACAAGGTCTATAACTACGTATTGATGAGTAAAGGAACAGTGTAAATAGATGTATATAAAATATAAATAATACTAATTAAAATACAATAAGCAATACGAAAATATACTAGTGCAATAGAACTTGCAGTGTTGCTAGTTTATAACCCAATTCAGCACCACACTAACAATACACTACTGGTTGGGAGCTTTAAATATCAGCTGAATAAGTTGCAAGCGGTGTAGGTCCCAATCACCTGAAGCGCTCAGCTTCAGATCAGCAGTGACTTTACTCCAGAGAAAACTTTAGCTTTGTGTTTACATCCTTGGTGAGAGTTAAACACACTGTGATACGAGGCAATAGTGCACTAATAAGCTTTAGAGCATTTTGTTATTGTGTCATTATTTACTGTATAAATAAGATATGAGTATGTGTCCATACATTTTATATGTAGGCCCACAACTGACATTTCATTTTATGAATTCACTATGTCCCTTCTGCCATTGCTATCCTACTGTCTCCAACATGGATAAAAAGAGGGAGACAATGTCATACGATACACTCAAGAACATATGTCTCTTGAATCAACAAGTTGTACATAAGAGGAAGATACCAAACTAGAAAAAGAATAAAATACTCGGTCTTGGCTGTGATATATACACAATGACCAAAATATTGCACATGCTCAGTAGGAGCTGGTCCTGCTGTACACATAAAAATATTGTGCACATTTAGACAATGGAAGTGAATTGTAAAGTAGTTTAAAATTATGTGCTTTATCTGAATCATGAAAGTTTAACTTCAACTTGACTGTCCCTTTAACATAAAGCATATTACTGAACTCCCAAGGTATTCCCAAGGTAGATATAGACATTAAAACAATCTCTATTGCACCTTGTCATACTTAAAAGCTTATCTTATAGAATCTAACCAGACCAGAGAATTTGGAGAATCAGACCCACAGGAAGAGGACATAAGGAGATGCGGAACTTATATAGGCTTATATAGCACATGATTGAAACCACAGAGGGTATTGTTAGAAAAAGATGATCATTAAGAAAGGCAAGTTATAACAGGAAGAAAGTCTGAAGGTTAGGGGGAAGGGGCAGTAATATGATCTGTACATAAATGAAGGGGATACCAGAGGAGGGTACAAGACCGGGAAAAGATAAGCTTAGAAAGTAAGGTAGGCTAGAAAATGATGAGACAAAAGGAATTGGGAAAGGATGAAAGAGATTGGTTAGAAGGAATGCTGTAAATAAACAGATGAGACATCTTGAATGTAGGGCAAAAAAAGTAAAATTTTGAGAAGTTATCAACTAATTGGATTTTTGTACAATAGAATAAGAAATTAAAATAAAATTTGAGTAATGTAAGAAGATTTATTTTTCATTTAATTCCAGTAAAATATTAGTTTTGCTCTTTATGACTTTATTGGATTTACTTTCCATGTTTATTGACTGAACTATAGTTTAAAATGTAATCATTTAACTGTAAAATACAGACTTTATGAAGAAAAAAAATACCCTTACGTACATTTTGTACATTTTTCTGTTAAATTAATTTCAAGACAGTTGTTATGTAGCTAAAATTATTACAACCTTTCTCCTACATTAATTCCAGGTCATTTTACTTTAAAAGTTGTAAAAATCACAATCCTAGGTGGTGTTTATTAGTGCATGAGAAAACTAATTACATGCAAAGTGCATGCCTTGCTTTTTTCTGCTCTCTGTTTACCTTATTCATTGCTTATGCTAATTGTTAATTGAAAAAAAAAATCTCTCTTTTTTTATAGTCCCCTATTTCTTCTGCAACAAAAGCCACACAAAACCTTTTTTTCTCTCTTGTATGTCCTCACGTTTTAAATCAGGAGATAATTACAGCAATTAAGTATCACTGGTCAATCATTTCAATGCAAAGCAAATGATTTTCATATATATTTCATATACTTTAATATGATCCATCATTATCTATAATTTACTGTAATTGTTGGAATAATCAATAGTAATATCATTGTAGGAGGTATAGTTTAAATAGCACATAGATGTAAAGAGATCAAAGCTCTCAAAACTCAAACATTTAGTTGAAATATAAAAATATTTTGTTTATCAAACATCAGATTGGAAAATAAGCACTGCATTTATGAAGACACTAGAATCGAACACAAAACATAGGTTGGATTTGCTCTTAAAATAAAGTATATGGTAAATATAGTCTTTTTAATAAATGTCTTTCTATCTATCTATCTCTGTATCATCTATCTATCTATCTAATCCATCTATCGCTGTATAATCTATCTATCTCTGTATCATCTATCTATCTATATATCTATCTATCTAATCCATCTATCTATCTATCTATCTATCTATCTATCTGTTTGTCTGTCTGTCTGTCTGTCTGTCTGTCTTACCAAGCTAAAGGACAACAGTACTGTTTTTAAAGACATCTGCTTGACAATACGTTTTGCATAAAGCGAAATATTATGCTTCAAAGAACTATGTTTCTAAAAGAGATTACAACATTTGTATGTTGTTGTGTCTATGATTTACTAATCCTCAGCAAGACTTATGTAACTTAGAGACAAGTTCCAAGTATAATGGTCTTCTGTGTATTAACTAACACCATTCACTTAGAACTTTCTATTTGCCACAAAGCCTTGATAAATTATACATAGGAGTGCTAATTACTGAAACTGGCAGAAAAAAAAAGAAGTAGAAAATAAATAAAAATTAAAGTAAACTAAAAAGCACCTCTGAAGCTTCAAATACAAACTGATAATATAGCAGACTGTGTTAAAACAAAATTCATCAGCACTTTACAATTAATATATATTATAATTTTCTGTTGGCTGTTCTGTTGTCTAAGAGTATGTATTGTGAAAGAACACAACAGAAAGAATACATTGTTATTACATTGTTATTATGATGATGAATCATGGAAGAAAGGAAGTACAATTAAAAAAAATAGACTAAACAATACACCTGCAAGAGGATGAAGGCCTTGCTTGTGTGCACAGGACAGATAATAATGCATTTTAACAATAACATGTTTTGTCTCAACAAGAATGTCTATTTTTGCACCTGATAAAGTTATTCAGCTTTACTCAAATTTCCAACTAATTTTATAATGTTTACATAATAACTGTCCTTCAAATGCAAGGGATGGTGACTACATTTCCTCTCACAAATTCAAGTTATTCATAATTTCATAACTTTATTTCTTGTAGAGAACATGAACCGGGGACAGATTTTCTTTTTCTTATCATCCAGAAAAGTAATTTTTGCTGCGCAATAACATAAACAAATTTTCCCTTTAACATTGTAAAAGAAATACAGACATCAACTATCACAAGAGCAAACTAATTTTCAGCATAACAGGTTTTGGGGGCCCCCCTGCTGAGGACAACAGTGTCAGATAACCATGATATCTGCTGATGGACGCCATGCCACTCCAGCTGTCAGGAGCACAGCTGTTGTGTTTCCTTGTGAGTGATCAGTACTGCCAGAGCCCTCGAGCTACTGTGTTTCTGATAAGGTCCAGTGAAGAGTTGCAAAAAAAAAACCCTGAAGACTCGTCTTCTAAAGGCAAATTAAAAAAACTAAAATTTCACAATACATTGCATTTCCGTTGCAACCCTATATCACAGGATGAAAATGGGCTGAATTTGTTCCAGTACACTGACTTAGAAGAAATCACAATGGAATGGCTTCTCCATGCGACAGTTAATGTAGGGTGGGGAAGATTTTTACTTTATTGGAGAGGAGAAGTGCATGCCGTGCAGACATTCCCTTGCATAATTTATCAGCAGCAAGAGAAAAAAGCCAGAATAAGCAGCTGAGAGCCTTGCTTTAGCTCGGCTCACAAAATCTTGTTTATTAAAAAATGCAGAGGACGAGAGATCTGCCTGCTCCAAATTAGTATATACAGTAGGAGAAAAATAAATGTGATCATTATGTTGATTACTGCCAAACAAAGCACACACACCATAAATGTCTTCATATTTCAGTGGCACAAATATAAAATACCCTCCACTGAAATTTTGAGAAAAGTATGTAGAGAATTGTTTGATATCTGTCTGTCTGTCTATCTTTTTCATAAATATTCAGTTTCAGTGAAAATATTTCCTGAAGTGTCACAATAAATGAACACCACACTTTTCTTAAATAATCCTGTGAGTGTTGGGTATTCATGTAATATTATTTTCTTCCATAGCACCCAGGTGGTTGATTAAAGCGTAGGCAGATTAACAGTTATATATATAAATATATATATATATATATATATATATATATATATATATATATATATATATATATATATATATATATGTGTGTACATATGTATGTGTGTTTATGTATGCATATGTGCAGTGTTTCAAACTTAAATTTCAATAGAAAATCATAGTTTAAGTCAAGAACTGCATTATTTAAAATTTGGTTTAGCTCACTTGGGCTCTCTGACAGCTAAATGTTTGTGCACCTAAGATTTCCGCTTGAGCGCTAGTATATTATTTTGAACTTGTAATACTAGCACATAAATAAATGCCCTATTGATGTAACTGAATTTACCAATAGCGCTAATATTTTGGGCAATTTTGCCCCATATCTATTAAATGCTATGTGCCATTATAATGACATTTTTGAATATTATTTTTTTTTTCAAAAATTTTTGCTTTTAACCCCTTAGTGACAACTGACGTACCAGGTACGTCCTGCAAAAACTGTCAGTTAGTGACAATGGACGTACCTGGTACGTCAGTTGTCTAAGAGAGTGCTGGAAGCGATCGCAATCGCTTCCAGCAGCTCTCAGGGTATTGCAGTGATGCCTCGATATTGAGGCATCCTGCAATACCCTTTGAAAAGCATCCGATGCAGAGAGAGCCACTCTGTGGCCCTCTCTGCACCGGTAGCGATGGTGCCGTTCGTTGGTGGGTGGGAGCTTACAGGGGAGGCGGGTGGGCGGCCCATCGCTCCCCGGCATCCGGTTCCTGCAAGTGCTTTGTGCACGCCGGATGCTGGGAGCGTGCAGAGGGGGGCCTGCGGGGGCGCGCGCGCGCGTGCATGTGTGTATGTGCGCGCGCGCTCAGCAACCACTGACACCAATTATTAGAGAAGAGAGAGGGGGGGGGGCAGAAAACGTTTTTTTTTTTTCTTAAAATAATAGGATCTGCTAGGGTAGGGGGATGGGGTTATGGGGGGGGGGGCAGCTACACTACAGAAAAAGCTGTGTTTAGCAAAAAAATAAAAAATAAAAAAAATAAAACCTTTCTT
>NC_069500.1:627874845-627909845 GCF_027579735.1 Bombina bombina
TCATCCTCAATTGCGGTGAATAAACCTTGGTGAAAGTCATACATGGAGTGACGTCCTTGGAAGGTTTGTGTTGTATCAATTCTTGCTGTGTGATATTTGATACTGTTGTCTTTGCCAACTCAATATCTTCATTACTGTAGCCACGAGAGGCAAACTTTTGTTCCCTTTGTTGTACTTGGAGTGCATGTCTGTCACTTGATGTATTATTGCGTGCCGCTCGAAGCATTTGTGCTTGCGGAATAGCTCTAAGAAGTGGACGAGGATGGCAGCTATCAGCATGAAGAATGGAATTGCGATCAGTTTTATGATAGAGCATGGTATTTAACCCCTCACCCTCTTTGTAAATGCATAGATACAGGAATTCTATGGACTCTTTATTGGCTGTCACTTTTAATTTAATAGGGCATTTAGAGTTGTTCAATGTTTCAACCCAAGTGTTTAACCCCTCCTGTGCACCTCTCCATATTAGGAGGATGTCATAGATACAAAATGATCTCAGGACTTTCATACACTTGTAATACATCAACCTCAATGTGTTCCATGTATAAGTTTGCGAATGCCGGTGCCATGTTTGAGCCTATCGCTGTACCCCTGAGTTGGAGATAGTACAAATTCTCAAATCTGAAATGATTGTTCTGCAAACATATCCTTGCATAGGAAATTAGCACATCCAGGCAAGTTCCCACTTGCTTTTCCCCAGTAAAACTCCATGTACACTGTTACCAATGCACAAGATGATTCTGGGTAAGATATGCAAATTGGATATGCAAAATCTCAGATTTTTTGCTTCAAATAATCCTCTTGTGCATTGGTAACAGTGTACATAGAGTTTTACTGGGGAAAAGCAAGCGTATATTTATAAAAATGAATATTGCTTTCTTTGATTGTGAATAAATATATGCTTATTGTCAAACAAGACTAAATTAGGATACATTTTTATTATATCTCTAACAGTATTTAAGAATTTTTGCACATCCTATTATTTCTTTCTTGCTTTATTTTTACTCCTCTTTAGGGTAGAGGAGTTTTAAGTTTTGTCTGTACCGAATATAACTTTTTAAACAGTTAATCCCTCTGCTTGTAATATTTCAATAACGCGCCTTCAGATTACTTCATGTTTTTTTCATGTGCGCTAACTTGACCAATTTAAAATATAAATTGCAAAACCTGATGCACAAAATGCATATTTAACATTCCTTTGTTCTTCAAATAGAATATTTTTTTCTTTTTATTATTAAATATATATTTCTATATTAATCTGATACTGTTTATGTAAAATACATACTGTATCTATATCTATATATCTATACGAATAGATATACAGGTATAGGTATATGCAGATATGTATAGAAATATGTATTTAAGAATAAATACAACATATTCTGCTATGTGAAGAACTTTGGAATGTAAATTATACATTTTTCATGTTGGGTTTAGCGCTTTTGAATATATAAATGTTAAAGGACCATTAAAGGGACACTCAAGTCAAAATTAATCTTTCATAATCCAGATAGAGCAAACAACTTTCCAATTTACTTCCATTAACAAATTGTGCACAGTCTTTTTACATTTACACTTTTTGAGTCACCAGCTCCTACTGAGTATGTGCAAGAATTCACAGAATAAACGTATATGCATTTGTGATTGGCTGATAGCTGTCACATGGTACGTAGATGGATTTGTGATTGGCTGGTGGCTGTCACATGGTACAGGGGGAGTGAAAAGAGACATAACTTTTATAATTGTCAGAAAAAAATCTACTACTCATTTGAAGTTCAGACTAGGGGGCCGATTTAACAAGGCCTGAATAGCCCTAAATATAACAGTTTTGCACGAGCCTTAAGACACAAACGTCTAAATTTTAGCTTTAGACATGTTTATCTTGCTATGCAGTATTCTAGCTGTGAACATAGATTATTCACTAAAATCCAAACATCACTTGGTGGTCAGTGATACGCTTGATGAGCATAAAGACAAAATATTTCTTTTTAGCACAGTAACATTTTTTTTTATAAATAAAAAAATCACAAGACACTACAATTTAAAAATATTCTCTTTAGATTCAAAAATGTAATTTTTTTTATTGATTTCCATTGAACTCCATATTTACAAAGTCATACTAAGCAATAAATAGCATGGGTCCGATTTATTATGCTACAAATGCAGCAGTTTCCGTGCGAGCCTTCAGTCTCGCCAGAAACATAAGTTAAGAAGCAGTGGTTATAAATGCTTGTGCAGGGGGTGGTATTGCACAAGCATTTCATGAGAAATGCTTGTGCAATGACATATGCCGCTACAGCGTATCCTGTCAGCATTTATCAATGTCGTGGCAAACATGATCCGCTACAGCGGATCATCTCCATACGAAAAATGATAAATCGGCCCCTATACGTGCATTTCTTTCTTATCATTCAAGAAACTGATATAAAATTATATTCTTTTTTATCTTGAAGAAAATTAGAAAATGTAAATTGAAACTAATACTATGAACTCTGTCAGTTTTATAATTATTCTTAAAGAAAAATGATAAAACTGAAGAATTTTCTTTAAGGGACATAAAATACCTTGTAATTACAAGAGTTTTCTTAAGTCTTGCTAAAAACGAAGGTACTTGCAGAGTTTTTTTGAATGCAACAACACTTTGCTTTTCAATAGCTAAACTCTTCCTAACACTTGCTCAATCTGTACTTTACTGGAGTAAACAAGATTATCCAATGTAACTTTGTTACAAAAACTATCCTTGTTTTGCAGTTACTTATCTTATCCCCTCTGCTGAGGCCATTCTGGTAATTGCTATATGACAGGGTTAGGCTTGTGAAGACGTCTTTTCATGTTTAGAATAAAATGATAGGAAAATTGGTCAAAATAAACGATAAACAGAGCATACAATTCTTTAAAAGTTTCCAATTGATTTCTATTATCAAGGTTACTTTGTTCCCATGTTATTCTTTTTTCAAGAGATACCTAGGTAGGTGTGTGGAGCACTACCTGTCAGGAAATAATGCTGCCATCTAGTGCTCTTGTATATGGATAACATTTGTGCAAAACTGCTACCATATAGTGCTAGAGACGTGGGCAGGCTCCTGAGCTTATGTCCCTGCTTTTGAGCAAAGGATAACAAGAGAACAAAGATACATTGGTAATAGAAGTACCTTAGAAAGCTGTTTAAAAGTGCATGCTCTATCTGAATCATTAAATAAATAAGTTGGGTTTATATCCTTTTAAAGTACTTTATGTTCCTTTAATTTCAATAATTAGGTGTTCTATCTTGCAATGCTTTAAGATGGTTTTAAATTTGCTATGACAATCAACAAACACAGCAGCACAGTTGATAGTTACCATATTGACACCCAAAGAGATCACAACATTTTGGGAGTTACCCCTTAATCATGGGCACAACTGAAACGTTGTGATTTCTTTGGGTGCCAATAAATGGTAACTATCAACTCTGTTTGTGGATTGTCTTTGATTGTGGGGATTGCAGTCTCCCCTGCAGCGGGCACAGCTCTACAGGTGTGCTGCACTATTTGTGTATTATCACTTAAAGGGATAGTAAAGTCCAAATTAAACGTTAATGATTCAGATAGGACGTCATTTTAAACAACTTTCTAATTTACTCATCATTAAATTTGCTTTTTTCTCTTGGTATTCTTAGTTGAAAGCTAAACCTAGGTAGGCTCATATGCTAATTTCTAAGCCCTTGATGGCCACCTCTTATATAAATGCATTTGACAGTTTTTCACAGCTAGAGGGCGTTAGTTCATGTATTATATATATATATATAACATTGTGCTCACATACATGAAGTTATTTAAGAGTCAGCACTAATTGCCTGAAATTCAAGTCTGTCAAAAGATCTGAGATAAAGAGGCAGTCAGCAGAGGCTTAGATACAAGGTAATTACAGAGGTAAAAATTATATTTCTATAACAGTGTTGGTTATTCAAAACTGGGGAATAGTAGGGGGGGTGTCCAGATGGCGTCCATGCTGGCTAATTAGCGGATTATCTGTGAATACAGATGCCATTGACAGAAATTAACTCTAGACCAGGAGCTGGGTGAAGTTACCGCACCTAAGTACACTACTTTTGTGCCGATCACCTCAGCTGGAGGCCCAATACAGACTATGCAACAATTAGGCCTACAGCAAGTCTCCTAATATCCACTCCCTCCCGGGTCACCTGGATAAAACAGGGATTGTCTAATACTACTTACCCACACAACCATCCTCCACTTCTACATTATATACTCCATTAACCGACTACCTATTGAGGGTCTGATCTCAGCATGGATTCCCAGGATTTAGAACATACCATCAGGGGCATGTTAGCGGATCTTGGTCGCAAAATGCAAGCACACTTTGACAGCCTACACCAGTCACTACTCTCAGAGGACGCCACAGATTCTGCTAGACTAGGGGGAAGTAGTGATGGAACTATCTCGCAGAGTTCATCCCATGATACTTTACCCCAAGCTTCTGACTTATCAACTGGATCCCTACCCGGACCGCAGATCGCTAGTGAGATTATACAAAATGCCAGACGGTGCAACGGCCCTGCTCTGACTGCTATGGAAAAGTACAGCTCTGCTGCTCAAAAGTTACCACGATCGGCCAGTATATCTCCGCCTGTAAAGAAGGCACAGTTCATTGGAGTTAAAGCTGTTCTGAACACGCACGGACCGGCCACTCAGCGGTTCCCACAACTAGCCAGTATATCCCCATCCACAATGCTATTGCAGCCCATTGGAGACATTACTATCTTCATTACATATCTCTACATCGCTGGTTCTGGAATTGAGTTGCTCCCCTCAGCGGTTCTTCTGTATGTGGACCGGGAAGGCATATGCTCGGATCTGGACTCCCCACAGGCCTCCATTAAGCCTCAGAAAATTGGAATTGGGTAACGACTCTCACACGTTGTTACTGAGAGTCCATATCAGCAGCGCAAGTATCACCGTTGATTGAGGACCTTCCCTTTCCATTTAGTTGTTAGCTTAGTCTTTCTTACTATACAGACTAATTCATAATCGCAATAAGTCTGAGACTACCCCTTATACTGCAAACTTGATTTATCTCTCAGTAGTTTATCTACAACACATATCTACAACACATAGCACTCTTTGTTTATTGAGGGCAGTTCTGTTACATGCATGCTCTGTTATGATATTACTGGTTTGTTCCTCTTGCTCTCTCTGTTTTATAGCTTGTTTTCTGATAGAACCTGACTCATTTATTATGTGACCTTATCAGCCTAAGCTACATTCTCCTGATTTTAGTTAAGAGGCACCTAATTTACCCTATTGCAGTACTACAACCTATTATAATCTGGATAAACTTACTGTACCTTCTGGATTTATAGCTTGATGCACACTCGCTAATGTATATACAACTATTTGTGGCATTTACATTATATAAGTTCACCTTAAAAGCACTCTGTTATGGACTTACTAGTACACATGGACATAATGTCCAATATACTGTGCCCTACAAGCTTTAATTTTCTGGTATACTGACATATCTTAAATATGCAAGATTAGATGGATGTATTACGAGCATTGCACACTCTAGGAGTGATTTCCAGGACAAAACACATACTTCTATTGTTAAGCCCCTCTCCTCCCTTTCCCGCCGGTCCTTATTGCCTGTGGGTCATATCCTACTCCCCTTACCCACATTGCCTATAGGTGACACCTCCCCAGGAGGGGGGCACATACAGAAGTCCACTGTCCTCAGCCAGCTACTGAAACACCAGACTCTGAGTTAAGCTATACTTTATATTAACTAGATCCATGGAGCCTACATAGGAGATATATGTCATTACCCTTAATATAGGTGCTTACCAGAGATTAGGCTTTATATGCTCTACGGATATAAAAAATCTCCTCCTTATTTTACAGCCCTCTTAACCTATCCTATTATACATTACCAGATGCTAGATACTAAACAGAAAGTTAGAGAACTGGCTTAGGTTGATTACTGTTCTTGTATAGGCTTTTTATATATATTTAATAGTATTTTTACTTTATCTATAGCTAACAATATTAGTTAACCGCTCACATTATTGCCTGGAAGGTATTGAAAAGCCACTTACAATTGGGACAAAAACCTACTGTAAACTTGATAGTTAACTATACTTTTATTTATTTGCATAGCTTTTGTTTCATTTAACTCATAGCTCTATCATCATGTTTTTCATTATTTATTGCTGGTTCAAGAATATATGACATTCCTATCATCTGATGTGCAGAGTAGCTGGACAATCCTGGTTAGGGGTCGTAAGATTGATTCTGTTGCATCCCTCATATATTAGATAATTGATGTTGACACTAGATAGCTTCTATAACCCTAAGGTCACTATCAGTGAATTTACCAAATATCAGTTGCCCTCCTCTTATACACATCAATGGTCCTATAATAACCCCTAAAAGAGACCTATTTCTTTATGAGCCTCATAATAATAATATGTCACTATCATTAAACTTCCCGGACACGTCCCTCCCCCCTTCCAACCCCTATATAAGAGCAGCTTTTGGCTGCTGATTACCCTTAACGATTCACAAACTACTACCTACTAAATGTTAACCCTATTAAAAATGAGATTTAATTATATTATGTCCATTTACTTATTTAATTGTGGAGGCCTAAGACGAGCAATAGATATGAGATTAGAAATCATATAATGGAAAATATTTTATTACATCTTAGCGCACAATATTGGATTGTCATATGAAAGGATATATCTGCTAGGCATGTATTTGACAATCTATTTATTATTTCTTCTACAGTAGCTGGTTCAGACATTTATGTTCCCAGAAAATACTTTTCGCATTTATTGTCGTCATAATATATTCTCAAACATACTGTATAATTAGATATTTACCATATTTACTCTTAACTGTTATGTACGTCTCCTATTGGAGTGTACGTATATTCACAAGTATTATGTATATATTTTTTTAGGTGGCCAGCAACAAAGTTGCAGGACAACCTATTGTTATTGTTCGGATTATTATTATTATTATTATTATTATTCTTTTTATTCCGCCAAGCTTTGTACTCAATTGCCCATAACTGCTTAACTGTTTTTGCAAAGCTCTTAAAATCAGGTATGCTGGTACAGCCTATTGCTGTGCTACATCTCATGCAAAATTGAACTCATAGGTCACATGCTCTGGCAGCCATATTGCTTTTTGCGACAAATTTCGACAAACGCTTTAAAATCTTTAGCTCTGGAACTGCTTATGTTACAACTTTGAAACTCGCTGTGCTTAGTGCTACTATGACCTGGAATTGCTATTGCTCAAGAGAAGTGCCTTGGTCACATGATGTGGCAGCCATCTTGCATTTTGCAAAAATATTCAAACATCTTCTTCTCCTAAACCGCTTAGTGCAATGACGCACAATTTTGCACATATGCTCCTTGCAAGGTCCTCTACCAAGTTTGTTCAAACTGCGATTTTTCCATAATCAACATGGCTGCTGTGAGACATTAACCTTTTAATCGCCATTTAATTGCGTAATTTTGCACTTTATACATTAGTTTTACAATATTTAACAATATTACAGTGTAATAGACACATGATTACACATAGTCATAACCCTTAAAGACAATATTGCAGTTAAAATTTGCATTGCGCAATCGCCTTCGTGAAATAAAACGTTTGCAAATTTTCATAAAACTTCTGCAAATTGTAGAGGTCTATAGTGAGCATTAGTATGTGCAATTTGAAAGCCATACATTGCATAGCTTGGCGGCCATTTTGTTTCGTATGCACCATTTTTAAAAACTATAAAAATCTTCTTCTCCGAAACCGATTATGGGACAGACTTGAAATTTTGTTTATAGAGTTATCTTATGACTAACATTCAGATTTGTTCAACAGAGGTTGATATGTCATGTGGTTTGGCAGCCATTTTGAATTGTTCAAAATTGCTTAACGATATATTTAAATTAATAATAAAACAAAAACCGTTTTACAAAAATGCTTTATTTTTGCCATGTTTATTGACATCTATAGTGAGCACTATTGTGCATAATATAGAGGCTGTATATCTTACGATCGGGCAGCCATCTTGGTTTACGCGAAAATTTCGAAAGTCTATTTTCTCTGCAACCGCTTATGTAAGAACTTTGAAATTTGCTGTGCAGTCTTATATTGTTACCTAGATTCAAAATTGCTCATTAGGAGAGAATCAGTCACATGATGCGGCAGCAATATCGGTTTTATGTTTATCGTAATTATTTGTAATTCAATACTTCCTCTTTTGAGTCAATTGCTCACAAAACACAAATTAATTATGCTAAACTCTTGAAATCAGGTATGCTGGTACAGCCAATTGCAATGCTACATCCCATGCAATATTGAACTCATAGGTCATAAGGTTACGCAGCCATATTGTTTTTTGCGACAAATTTCGAGAACTGCTTAATAATCTTTAGCTCTGGAACTGCTTATGTTGCAACTTTGAAACTTGCTGTGCTTAGTGATGCTATGACCTAGATTTTCCATTGCTCAACAGAAGTGACTTGGTCACATGATGTAGCAACCATCTTGCATTTTGCGAAAATCTTTAAACATCTTCTTCTCTTAAACCGCTTAGTGCAATAAAGCGCAATTTTGCACGTATGCTCCTTGCAAGGTCCTCTACCAAGATTGTTAAAATTGCGATTTTTCCATAATCAACATGGCTGCTGTAAGACATTAACCATTTTATCGCCATTTAATTGCGTAATTTTGCACTTTATACATTAGTTTTACAATATTTAACAATATTACAGTGTATAGACACATGATTACACATAGTCATAACCCTTAAAGACAATATTGCAGTTAAAATTCGCATTGCGCAGTCGCCTTCGTGAAATAAAACATTTGCAAATTTTCATGAAACTTCTGCAAATTGTAGAGGTCTATAGTGAGCATTAGTATGTGCAATTTGAAAGCCATACATTGCATAGCTTGGCAGCCATTTTGTTTCGTATGCGCCATTTTTAAAAACTATAAAAATCTTCTTCTCCGAAACCGCTTATGGGACAGACTTTAAATTTTGTTTATAGAGTTATCTTATGACTAACATTCAGATTTGTTCAAGAGAAGTTGATACGTCATGTCGTTTGGCAGCCATTTTGAATTGTTCAAAATTGCTTAACGATATATTTAAATTCATAATTAAACAAAAACCGTCTTACAAAAATGCTTTATTTTTGCCATGTTTGTTGACATCTATAGTGAGCACTATTGTGCATAATATAAATGCTGTATATCTTACGATCGGGCAGCCATCTTGGTTTACGCGAAAATTTCAAAAGTCTATTTTCTCTGCAACCGCTTATGTAAGAACTGTGACATTTGCTGTACAGTCTTATATTGTGACCTAGAGTCACAGTTGTTCATGTTGAAGGAATTAGTCACAAGCTGTGGCAGCCATATTGGTTTACGCAAAAATTTTGAAACTGTGTTTTCTTTCCAACCGCTTATGTTAAAATTGTGAAATTTGCTGTATAACCATATATTGTCACCTAGAGTTACATTTGTTCATGTTGAAAGTATAGGTCATATGTTGTGGCAGCCATTTTAAAAAATGCAAACATTTCGAAAATGTGTTTTTTTCCAAATGCTTATGATAACAAATACCATAGCATCACAAAACAAATAGAAATGCAAAATAAATGTGATAAAAAAAAAAAGAGTAGAAATGTATATAAAGTTCACATAATGATATATAGATTCTTCCTTGGAATCTTCAGTCTTCTGATCTCTCTTGTTTCGTTCTCATAGAAAGGAAACAAAAATGTGCCGCATAGCGTAACTCTGTAACCGTATCCAGTGCAGAATATTTGTATACAAATGGTTACTCACATGGATTGGAGCTATAACCAAGCTCAGGTGAATGCGCACACCCACTTTATACTGTTGGGTAAACAGTTGCTTTCAAAGGATATTTGAATAAAAGAATTTATTAAAATACAAATATAAAAAGCGTCACAAGAACTGCAAATACACCATATAATAGAATAGACGCAATAGAAGGATATATCTTTCCATTGCGTCTATTCAAGTACCTGCCACCTAAAGGGAGAGCAACATATGCTGGACATTAAGTGGGAGGTTTTGTGGTTAAGTTTCTGCATTCCTTTCCACTAACTCTGGCACTGTGTTTAGCTCATTTGGAGCAATAACTGAAATTGTATTGCCTAGTCCTATTATATTGTGTTTTTGCAGTTCTTGTGACGCTTTTTATATTTGTATTTTAATAAATTCTTTTATTCAAATATCCTGTGAAAGCAACTGTTTACCCAACAGTATAAAGTGGGTGTGCGCATTCACCTGAGCTTGGTTATAGCTCCAACCCATGTGAGTAACCATTTGTATACAAATATTCTGCACTGGATACGGTTACAGAGTTACGCTATGCGGCACATTTTTGTTTCCTTTCTATGAGAACGAAACAAGAGAGATCAGAAGACTGAAGATTCCAAGGAAGAATCTATATATCCTTATGTGAACTATATATACATTTCTACTCTTTTTCTTTTTCCCAATGCTTATGTTAGAACTGTAAACAGTTGTTGTATAGCTTTATTTTGTGACATAACTACTTATATGGCATTGCAAAAATAATGCGCTGGCCACCTCTATTGCTGCTTGCAGCTATATTTTTATTTTTGTTGTTGTAGTGAATGGACGAAAATTATATATATTGTATCTGCCAAAAATCTAAATAAAAAATGAAGTTTAAAAAAACCCCCCAAAAAACTGGGGAATAGTAAATAAAGGAATTATCCTTCTTTTTAAACAATAACATTTTTGGTGTTTACTATCCCTTAAAATGAATATGAGATATTGTTTATTTTTGTGTTCTGAACAGAATAATTTCTATTAAATACATGAAGCAATTATTAGTCAACTTTTTACACTGTCTCTTTATATTTTTATTTCTTCTCTCTTGTTTTTACATATTATCTTTTTATAATTTAACATTTCTCAGGTTTTTTTTTTTACTTAACTCACTAAGAATTCACCCACATGCTGTATATTTGGTTTCCTCCTGTTTCAACTTGATCCTTGTTCCTCTTCTTTTCCCATTGCTTGTTTTAGCCTTCTGGTTTCCAGATTTACAATTCTTATCTTTTTGACAACCTCTTATTCAAGTTCACAGCCAATGACAAGTAAAAGCTGTTCCTTATTAGCTATCTTATAAGCTATAATGTCTATTGCTTTTAAACAAATATCATTTTAATAAGGCTTATTTTGGACAATGACTTATTAACAGTTAAGGAACATAAAATATAAAAAACAGGTAATCTGGAAGATAAAAGAATGAGCACATGAATAGGTTTACTTAACCATTTAAAATTACTATTACATTTTTTTTTTAAACGTTTCATTTATTAAGAAAATAAAAAAGTTACATACCTACCCCTATGTGCATACTATGCTCTGTCTCTTTTACCAAGTTTTAAATATGCTTAGTTTAATTCACAATAATGGAGGAATGTATAGCATTCTTCTATGGGAGATATGGTTGTTTAAATAACCCATGTAGTGAGGAAATTGACTATTTAAAGGGACAGTCTACCATAGAATTGTTATGGTTTTAAAAGATAGATAATCCCTTTATTACTCATTCCCCAGTTTTGCATAACCAACACAGTTTTATTAATACACTTTTTACCTCTGTGATTAACTTGTATCTAGGAACCTTCTTCCAGCCCCCTGATTACATGCCTGTGACTGTTTATTATCTATTGTCTTGCAGTTAGCATTGTTTTGTGCTAAATCTTAAATAAATTTATGTGCCTGAACACAGTGTTATCTATATGGCCCATGTGTACTTGTTGTCTCTTTGTGTTGAAAAGAGATTTAAAAAGCATGTGATAAGAGGCAGCCCTCAAGGGCTTAGAAATTAACATATGAGCCTACCTATGTTTAGTTTAAACTAAGAATACCAAGAGAACAAAGCAAATTTGATGATAAATGTAAATTGGAAAGTTTATTACAATTAAAAGTCCTATCTGAATAATGAAAGTTTAATTTGTACTAGACTGTCCCTTTAATTGTGTTATTTTATAATGGACAAAAGTATTTAAAAAAAAAAATGTCTTTTCATAATAAAAATTAGAATCATGATATTAACAGACAAATGCACCAAATACAAACTCTGTACTTAAATTGTGTATCCAGCTCTAGATAACCACTGGCATCAGTGACAATTACAAATGGTTTCAAAGACTCCTCACACTGCTGCCCTAAAGGAAATAAAAGATCCCAGATGTCCAATTTGACATGAAAATGCCTCACTACTGTATTCCTAGTAGAATATTGTTATCATTCAGTAAGGTGGCATGGCTATTCATTGTACTGCTCTGGCCTTTAGAAACCGACAGACAGCAATAATAATGTGCTGAACGTTACTTTACTAGAAAAGCTCTAACAAAGATTACTTTGCCTTCAGTTGGAGTTGACTGAGCCAAAAAACAAGTATTTAAGGGGAAAATCTAATAATATAATTATTGATGGACAGAAAAGTGGCTTTAAATAGAGCTATCACTGCTGTATAATACTGCATTCCCCGTAAAGGTAGAATATTTATAATTTGTACACAATTATTTGATAAAATTCATAATATATGTTTAAACCACAATGCTTAGTCAGAATGCATAGCAAAGTGTTACAGCCATCTTTGATAGTGAAAGAAGGGTTCTATCAATAATTAATACAGTGATAAAAATGAATCCCTTGTCTACAAGTGAGGGCAGAATCACATTCTATATGGCATTCAAGGGTTAAAATATTTCTGCAATAGCTATTTTCCCCCTTTATCTTGTTCAAAGTAACCTTTAAATGTTATGATATATTTTAAACTTGTCCAGCTGTTTCTGAACCATATTTGGTTTTCAGTTTTGAATCAACTATGATGTGATATATTAATTTCAAGTGTATTTGCACTTACTTAACCCTTCTGGTACAATTGATTAAAAGCGCTCATATACCTATATATTTCCCTTTTTATAGCAGTCCTGGCCTAAAAGTACTAGCGAGAAAAGGCCTTTATCCTTTTTTAGGCTTCTTATATCATGTGAGCTTAGTTCACAGTTCAACAAACACCATCAATTTCTCCTGGAAAAATCTCACTTTTCAATATATTCACCAATAAAATGTCTGAATATTTATTTATTTATTTATTTATTTAATTGTTTGTCCAATATTTGCCATTACATGTTTAGACATCATACAAAACATAATATATTTTGAATGGGAAATTTTGAAAGAATGGAACATAGCCTTCAGTTTAGAAAGATGCACATCTGGAACTTTGCTACATGAATTTGTATTGCAGTAGAAAAAAAGTTACAAACCATGATGTGCCATTCAGAACCAATAATGAGCAGGGCACAGCTTTCCTCAAATGTATTCACAATGTACTTGATATTGAAACACTATCTCCACTGTTCAACTTTAGTCATTTTCTGCAAGTTAAAGGGCTTCTTTGGTTTGTTTTTATTGTATTACCCAAAGGCAAACCTTGAATTTGCAAATACAGATGTAACATCTATTAATACAACTTCTGGCATATGCCAGTAATATATTCAGCTTTCCTTAATTGTTATTTGAGGTTAAGCACAATAGGAGAGACTCTTGAATAGATCATTTTAAATCTGAAAAAAAATTGAAAACATGTTTAAGATTGTATAAAGAAATCCTTTTTTTTGTCAGAAAGCACCAAATAAAAAAAAAAAAAAAAAGGTGAATACCTAGAAAATTACTTGGCTGTTGTGCAGAGTTTATTTGTTTAGAACATTTAAAAAGGCTTATTCAGACAGTAGTTGGTCTATGCTAAACAAAGTGTAAATTGTTGGAGGGAAAGGCACAGTTATAGATACAAATAAATGTGCACAAGATCACATTTTGCTCTGAGTATTGCCACATGTGCCCAGAGTGTCACTTCCTAATAACTACCTTATGTGATTAAAACATGCATATAGGATCTAAAGAAACTGAACTGTATCTAGATTCATCTGGTAGACGTTCATAATAGAGCAGTGTCTAGAAAATTAATATAACACAGGGCCTCTATTATATTTGTATACAATAAAATCAAACAGTAACAACTGAGTAGAATGAATTATAACCTTGGCATTTATTCTGCTATTTATTTGCTCTTGGAATTAACCAAATCGGCAGCTGAATAGTAATAGTTGTTATTATTTCAATATATTTATTAGAACATTTTAATATTAAATATCAAATATAAAATCTAATTAAAAATGCATCTGGAATATTAAAATCAACTTTCAAAAGAGAGTTAATTTGATAATTTAATTGGGATTTCTTAAACCAGGCATTACATTCAGTTTCAAAATGCAACACTTAAAGGGACATTTTCCACTCTCAGTGGGTGTTCCAGATAACCTTTTCAACCAAGCTAAACTGGGAGCTTCTAAGAAAGATTTTAAACAGTTTTATACAGGATTTTTATATCAGTACCTGTGCATATTATTCTTTATAGTAGTGTCTATTACATGCAGTTATATGAAAACTTGTGTATACTGTCCCTTTAACAATGTAACTTTTGTGTGCAAAAATGAATGCCATATATGTTGTTCAGTACAGTGACACATTTACAGGGATCTCAGAGCTCTTAGTTAAATCTGGGCCAACATAACTAGGGGGGCATGTGATCCTGGACAAGCCTGGCTCATAGTTTAACCCCTATTGCTACAAGAACCACATTTCTGACCACCATCTTAAGAACAGGCAGACAGTCTGCCAGTATGCAGTTTTATTTATTTTAAATAAATACATTTTACTTTTTTTCTTTTGCAATCTAGGATCCCCACTTCCATGATCCCTCCGAAACAGAAATGATCAGGCAGTCTGCACTCATATGGTAATGTATTTATATTATTAAAACCCAGTGGCCTGAATTCCAAACCATGTGAAGGACCTGCTGAGTCTGAAGTCTGTTGAATAGATTAACACAGGTTTCTCAAATTTGAGTCCATTGCAATCTATTTATCTCCCTCTACTTTAATCCATTTATCTAATAAAAATACATTTCATCTAAACATACCCTATAGCTTGCATGAGGACAATTTGACATCACTATTTAAATCCATCATAAAATACATCTATGACCATTTTTAAAGGATTTTGGACTTTGTTGAAAAACAGAATTTATGTTTACCTGATAAATTTCTTTCTCCAACGGTGTGTCCGGTCCACGGCGTCATCCTTACTTGTGGGATATTCTCTTCCCCAACAGGAAATGGCAAAGAGCCCAGCAAAGCTGGTCACATGATCCCTCCTAGGCTCCGCCTACCCCAGTCATTCGACCGACGTTAAGGAGGAATAATAGCATAGGAGAAACCATATGGTACCGTGGTGACTGTAGTTAAAGAAAATAAATTATCAGACCTGATTAAAAAACCAGGGCGGGCCGTGGACCGGACACACCGTTGGAGAAAGAAATTTATCAGGTAAACATAAATTCTGTTTTCTCCAACATAGGTGTGTCCGGTCCACGGCGTCATCCTTACTTGTGGGAACCAATACCAAAGCTTTAGGACACGGATGAAGGGAGGGAGCAAATCAGGTCACCTAAATGGAAGGCACCACGGCTTGCAAAACCTTTCTCCCAAAAATAGCCTCAGAAGAAGCAAAAGTATCAAACTTGTAAAATTTGGTAAAAGTGTGCAGTGAAGACCAAGTCGCTGCCCTACATATCTGATCCACAGAAGCCTCGTTCTTGAAGGCCCATGTGGAAGCCACAGCCCTAGTGGAATGAGCCGTGATTCTTTCGGGAGGCTGCCGTCCGGCAGTCTCGTAAGCCAATCTGATGATGCTTTTAATCCAAAAAGAGAGAGAGGTAGAAGTTGCTTTTTGACCTCTCCTTTTACCTGAATAAACAACAAACAGGGAAGATGTTTGTCTAAAATCCTTTGTAGCATCTAAATAGAATTTTAGAGCGCGAACAACATCCAAATTGTGCAACAAGTGTTCCTTCTTTGAAACTGGTTTCGGACACAGAGAAGGTACGATAATCTCCTGGTTAATGTTTTTGTTAGAAACAACTTTTGGAAGAAAACCAGGTTTAGTACGTAAAACCACCTTATCTGCATGGAACACCAGATAAGGAGGAGAACACTGCAGAGCAGATAATTCTGAAACTCTTCTAGCAGAAGAAATTGCAACTAAAAACAAAACTTTCCAAGATAATAACTTAATATCAACGGAATGTAAGGGTTCAAACGGAACCCCCTGAAGAACTGAAAGAACTAGATTGAGACTCCAAGGAGGAGTCAAAGGTTTGTAAACAGGCTTGATTCTAACCAGAGCCTGAACAAAGGCTTGAACATCTGGCACAGCTGCCAGTTTTTTGTGAAGTAACACCGACAAGGCAGAAATCTGTCCCTTCAGGGAACTTGCCGATAATCCTTTTTCCAATCCTTCTTGAAGGAAGGATAGAATCCTAGGAATCTTAACCTTGTCCCAAGGGAATCCTTTAGATTCACACCAACAGATATATTTTTTCCAAATTTTGTGGTAAATCTTTCTAGTTACAGGCTTTCTGGCCTGAACAAGAGTATCGATAACAGAATCTGAGAAACCTCGCTTCGATAAAATCAAGCGTTCAATCTCCAAGCAGTCAGCTGGAGTGAAACCAGATTCGGATGTTCGAACGGACCCTGAACAAGAAGGTCTCGTCTCAAAGGTAGCTTCCAAGGTGGAGCCGATGACATATTCACCAGATCTGCATACCAAGTCCTGCGTGGCCACGCAGGAGCTATCAAGATCACCGACGCCCTCTCCTGATTGATCCTGGCTACCAGCCTGGGGATGAGAGGAAACGGCGGGAACACATAAGCTAGTTTGAAGGTCCAAGGTGCTACTAGTGCATCCACTAGAGCCGCCTTGGGATCCCTGGATCTGGACCCGTAGCAAGGAACTTTGAAGTTCTGACGAGAGGCCATCAGATCCATGTCTGGAATGCCCCAAAGTTGAGTGACTTGGGCAAAGATTTCCGGATGGAGTTCCCACTCCCCCGGATGCAATGTCTGACGACTCAGAAAATCCGCTTCCCAATTTTCCACTCCCGGGATGTGGATAGCAGACAGGTGGCAGGAGTGAGACTCCGCCCATAGAATAATCTTGGTCACTTCTTCCATCGCTAGGGAACTCCTTGTTCCCCCCTGATGGTTGATGTACGCAACAGTCGTCATGTTGTCTGATTGAAACCGTATGAACTTGGTCCTCGCTAGCTGAGGCCAAGCCTTGAGAGCATTGAATATCGCTCTCAGTTCCAGAATATTTATCGGTAGAAGAGATTCTTCCCGAGACCAAAGACCCTGAGCTTTCAGGGATCCCCAGACCGCGCCCCAGCCCATCAGACTGGCGTCGGTCGTGACAATGACCCACTCTGGTCTGTGGAATGTCATCCCTCGTGACAGGTTGTCCAGGGACAGCCACCAACGGAGTGAGTCTCTGGTCCTCTGATTTACTTGTATCTTTGGAGACAAGTCTGTATAGTCCCCATTCCACTGACTGAGCATGCACAGTTGTAATGGTCTTAGATGAATGCGCGCAAAAGGAACTATGTCCATTGTCGCTACCATCAACCCGATCACTTCCATGCACTGAGCTACGGAAGGAAGAGGAACGGAATGAAGTATTCGACAAGAGTCCAGAAGCTTTGTCTTTCTGGCCTCTGTTAGAAAAATCCTCATTTCTGAGGAGTCTATAATTGTTCCCAAGAAGGGAACCCTTGTTGACGGGGATAGAGAACTCTTTTCCACGTTCACTTTCCAGCCGTGCGATCTGAGAAAGGCCAGGACGATGTCCGTGTGAGCCTTTGCTCGAGGGAGGGACGACGCTTGAATCAGAATGTCGTCCAGGTAAGGTACAACTGCAATGCCCCTTGGTCTTAGCACAGCTAGAAGGGACCCTAGTACCTTTGTGAAAATCCTTGGAGCAGTGGCTAATCCGAAAGGAAGCGCCACGAACTGGTAATGTTTGTCCAGGAATGCAAACCTTAGGAACCGATGATGTTCCTTGTGGATAGGAATATGTAGATACGCATCCTTTAAATCCACCGTGGTCATGAATTGACCTTCCTGGATGGAAGGAAGGATAGTTCGAATGGTTTCCATCTTGAAAGATGGGACCTTGAGAAATTTGTTTAAGATCTTGAGATCTAGGATTGGTCTGAACGTTCCCTCTTTTTTGGGAACTATGAACAGATTGGAGTAGAACCCCATCCCTTGTTCTCTCAATGGAACAGGATGAATCACTCCCATTTTTAACAGGTCTTCTACACAATGTAAGAACGCCTGTCTTTTTATGTGGTCTGAAGACAACTGAGACCTGTGGAACCTTCCCCTTGGGGGAAGTCCCTTGAATTCCAGAAGATAACCCTGGGAGACTATTTCTAGCGCCCAAGGATCCAGAACATCTCTTGCCCAAGCCTGAGCGAAGAGAGAGAGTCTGCCCCCCACCAGATCCGGTCCCGGATCGGGGGCCGATATTTCATGCTGTCTTGGTAGCAGTGGCAGGTTTCTTTGCCTGCTTTCCCTTGTTCCAGCCTTGCATTGGTCTCCAAGCTGGCTTGGCCTGAGAAGTATTACCCTCTTGCTTAGAGGACGTAGCACCTTGGGCTGGTCCGTTTTTACGAAAGGGACGAAAATTAGGTCTATTTTTTGCCTTGAAAGGCCGATCCTGAGGAAGGGCATGGCCCTTACCCCCAGTGATATCAGAGATAATCTCTTTCAAGTCAGGACCAAACAGCGTTTTCCCCTTGAAAGGAATGTTTAGTAGCTTGTTCTTGGAAGACGCATCAGCCGACCAAGATTTCAACCAAAGCGCTCTGCGCGCCACAATAGCAAACCCAGAATTCTTAGCCGCTAACTTAGCCAATTGCAAAGAGGCGTCTAGAGTGAAAGAATTAGCCAATTTGAGAGCATTGACTCTGTCCATAATCTCCTCATAAGGAGGAGAGTCACTATCGAGCACCTTAATCAGTTCATCAAACCAGAAATATGCGGCTGTAGTGACAGGGACAATGCATGAAATGGGTTGTAGAAGGTAACCCTGCTGAACAAACATCTTTTTAAGCAAACCTTCTAATTTTTTATCCATAGGATCTTTGAAAGCACAACTATCCTCTATGGGAATAGTGGTGCGTTTGTTTAAAGTAGAAACCGCTCCCTCGACCTTGGGGACTGACTGCCATAAGTCCTTTCTGGGGTCGACCATAGGAAACAATTTTTTAAATATGGGGGGAGGGACGAAAGGAATACCGGGCCTTTCCCATTCTTTATTAACAATGTCCGCCACCCGCTTGGGTATAGGAAAAGCTTCTGGGAGCCCCGGCACCTCTAGGAACTTGTCCATTTTACATAGTTTCTCTGGGATGACCAAATTTTCACAATCATCCAGAGTGGATAATACCTCCTTAAGCAAAATGCGGAGATGTTCCAATTTAAATTTAAAAGTAATCACATCAGATTCAGCCTGCTGAGAAATGTTCCCTAAATCAGTAATTTCTCCCTCAGACAAAACCTCCCTGGCTCCCTCAGATTGGGTTAGGGGCCCTTCAGAGATATTAATATCAGCGTCGTCATGCTCTTCAGTAACTAAAACAGAGCATCCACGCTTACGCTGACAAGGGTTCATTTTGGCTAAAATGTTTTTGACAGAATTATCCATTACAGCCGTTAATTGTTGCATAGTAAGGAGTATTGGCGCGCTAGATGTACTAGGGGCCTCCTGAGTGGGCAAGACTCGTGTAGACGAAGGAGGGAATGATGCAGTACCATGCTTACTCCCCTCACTTGAGGAATCATCTTGGGCATCATTGTCATTATCACATAAATCACATTTATTTAAATGAATAGGAATTCTGGCTTCCCCACATTCAGAACACAGTCTATCTGGTAGTTCAGACATGTTAAACAGGCATAAACTTGATAAGAAAGTACAAAAAACGTTTTGAAATAAAACCGTTACTGTCACTTTAAATTTTAAACTGAACACACTGTATTACTGCAATTGCGAAAAAACATGAAGGAATTGTTCAAAATTCACCAAACTTTCACCACAGTGTCTTAAAGACTTGAAAATATTGCACACCAATTTTGGAAGCTTTAACCCTTAAAATAACGGAACCGGAGCCGTTTTAAGCTTTAACCCCTTTACAGTCCCTGGTATCTGCTTTGCTGAGACCCAACCAAACCCAAGGGGAATACGATACCAAATGATGCCTTCAGAAGTCTTTTATCAGTATCAGAGCTCCTCTCACATGCGACTGCATGCCATGCCTCTCAAAAACAAGTGCGCAACACCGGCGCGAAAATGAGACTCTGCCTATGCTTTGGGAAAGCCCCTAAAGAATAAGGTGTCTAAAACAGTGCCTGCCGATATAATTATATCAAAATACCCAGAATAAATGATTCCTCAAGGCTAAATAAGTGTTAATATCAATCGATTTAGCCCAAAAAATGTCTACAGTCTAAATAAGCCCTTGTGAAGCCCTTATTTACAATTGAAATAAACATGGCTTACCGGATCCCATAGGGAAAATGACAGCTTCCAGCATTACATCGTCTTGTTAGAATGTGTCATACCTCAAGCAGCAAAGGACTGCAAACTGTTCCCCCAACTGAAGTTAATGCTCTCAACAGTCCTGTGTGGAACAGCCATGGATTTTAGTTACGGTTGCTAAAATCATTTTCCTCATACAAACAGAATTCTTCATCTCTTTTCTGTTTCTGAGTAAATAGTACGTACCAGCACTATTTGAAAATAACAAACTCTTGATTGAATAATGAAAAACTACAGTTAAACACTAAAAAACTCTAAGCCATCTCCGTGGAGATGTTGCCTGTACAACGGCAAAGAGAATGACTGGGGTAGGCGGAGCCTAGGAGGGATCATGTGACCAGCTTTGCTGGGCTCTTTGCCATTTCCTGTTGGGGAAGAGAATATCCCACAAGTAAGGATGACGCCGTGGACCGGACACACCTATGTTGGAGAAATACATTTTAGCTTTTCAACAAAGTCCAAAATCAGCATTGCTTGGCTGATTGCATTGAGTTTTTTAAATTGTAAAGTCCCTGTTCATGCTTTGTTCACATATTACTAAACCACAATGACTTTTTGTTTAACAAAAATAAAAAATATAGTTCAACTCACACTTTTAAACTATCAAACTTATACACAAAATAAATCATTTAAATGCTGAAACATGATTGTAATTAAGTGTTTGAAGGTTTAACATGCATAGCTAATTAAACAATTAATCAAAATGATTAACCTAAACTAAAATAATAGCATTGATAATAATATTGATTACATGAAAAAAAATGTATTCAAACATGTCATTATCAATACTGAATTATTTTTCATGCCTTCTTTACTATATTTTACTTTAATGAAGATCCCTGAAAATCTTTCAAGAACCTGCTTGAAAATTATATGATAACCCTGTTTCTCACAGTATTTCACTGACTATTTTTAATAGTTTTGAAATTGCTAAATAAAAAATAAAATAAAAAAACCCCACCAGTGCTTGTTATTTCTCTGATATTTCTCTAAATGATTATATTGCAAACCAGTATTTATTGGTTCTCTAAATAGCAATTTTAATTCAATGGTAATATTAGATGGGGAAGAGGTTTGGGCTCTCTCACTGCTATAGTAAACATTATAATTGTATTATATTTTTACAGAAGTGCTGTGTCTATTACAATCATCATTGAACTCACAAAATAAACATTTGATATTACTTCATTGCATGCATCAAGTTCCTCCTTAAAATATTACTTTGTATTTCCCCTGAGCCTCTTATTCTCCAAGGTCAGATTATACTTTTTCTTTTATTAAATAATCTTCTTTTCAGTACTTTACTTTTAAGTATGCATTCCAAGCCTGTGGAACTCTGTCACAAGCAGCAGTCCTTACACTAAATTGATACTCTGTGTCTTAAATAAATTGATGTTTTATCATCCTGCTCTTTTTTTCTCCATGTTCACGTTTACCATAGTGAATGCCTAAAAATTATTTTATGTTGATTAAATGTGTTTAATACATTGTTCATTGTTACTTATCATCCAAATTAGATAAAATCTCTAACATCATATATGTCTAAGTACTTCATGGTTCTATCTACTGAGTTTGAGTTCCAGATGCTTCATTTTCCTGTTCACCATTTAATTCTTAATCCATGACATTTCATATATTTCATAGTTACAAATGTTTTTTTAAATTGTAAGTTTCACCTGTTTTATCTTCCATTTATTTCCACTGGGAAGAAAATACCCTATCACTATCATATTTATGTATTTCAAATATGTAAATAAATTCAAAATATGACTTGTAGAGGTTGAAAGAGACTGAAATCTCATGTGAAATGTGAAGCATTAGAAAAAAGATAGAATGAGGCCATGTTTTGTGGTGCAAGATATCAAGGTTTTGAACAGTGGAGGTAGTCTGAGTAGGAAATAAAAGGATGGTGTTAGAGCGAGAGTAGTTGTTGGTGTTGAGTATATAAGATAACCTGGTTGCACTATATGGCTAAAACTATGTAGAAATTCCTACTAATTGTTGAGTTTAGGTGTTTTAGTCACACCCATTACTAGCAGGCACATGAAATCCAACACGTGACCTGAAATCTCGATTGACAAACATTGGCAGTACAATGATTTGTACTGTAAAGCTCAGTGACTTTAAACTATGTAGTGTCATAGGATGCCACTAGATCTGCCTTGGTCAACTGTAAGTGCTATTGTTTTGAAGTAGAAGTGTCTAGGAGCAACAACAGCCCTCAAAGTATTAGTTCACAAATACTCACAGAGCAGGGTCTCAGAGTGCACAGAAAAATGAAATCAGTTATCATCTGTTGCATTACTCCCTACAAAGTTCCAAACTGCCTCTGGAAGCAACATCAACACAAGACCTCCCTGTCCAACATAAGCGTCTGACATTACAAATGCAGTTTTGGCTGAATGGGCACAAATTCCCACGGACACACTCCAAAATCTTGTGAAAAGCCTTCACAGAAGTAGAGAGGGGAGGGAGTGGGAGGGCCCTACGCTACTAAAATAAGGGGACAGGGAGGGATGGAGAAACTTCACTAAAGAAAAAGGGGATGTGGGGGTGTTGGGGGTCCCTAACTTGCGATTGCGGGAGGGGGGAGGTGGTGGGACCACTACAATACAGAAAAAATAAGCAAAAATACAATTAAATTTAAAAAATACATAAAAAGGTGGTATTATAGGTACTGGCAGACAGCTGCCAGTACCTAAGATGACAGTACTAGTTAGAGGGGGAAGGTTAGAGTGCTGTTTGGGAGGGATCAAGGAAGTTAAAGGATAAGGGGCTATCCTACCCTGCAGAAAAAAAAGAAAAGAAAAACTTCTTTTTTTATATTTGCAAACAGCCTACCAGTGCTTAAGATGGGTTGACAGGTGGGAATCAGGTGGTGGGAAGTGACAGGTGGGAGGGTAATCTCTACACTAAAGCTAAAATTAACCTTTTAAGCTACCTAATTAACCCTTTCACTGCTGGTAATAATAGAAGTGTGGTATGCAGCTGCAATTAGCGGCCTTCTCATTACCTAAAAGCAATGGCAAAGCCATATATGTCTGCTATTTCTAAACAAAGGGGATCGCAGAGAAGCTATTACAACCATTTGTGCCCTAATTGCTCAAGCAGTATGTAAATAATTTCAGTAAGAAACCCAAAGTTTGTGGGAAAAAAATATTTTTTTTTTATTTGATCGCATTTGGCGGTGAAATGGTGGCATGAAATATACCCAATACCTTGCGTTGTCTACTTAAAAAAATATATAGAGTTTTAACAGGTAAATAAAAAAAACAAGGCTATATTTCTGTTTAAATGGAGTGACAGCAAAAATGATAAAAATTCTCTGGTATTTTAGGCGTTTTTCTCTGAAAGTCCCGGTAGTGAAGGGGTTAATACTGGGATACTTTTTATTTTTTATTTACTTATTTATTTCCTAAGTTCCAGTTAAAAATCTTTTATTCTGCAACCACTTCCTGGTCTTCAAGACGTCCTGAAAATGTACCCATGATTCTCTTTGGTTAATCATTTAATAACCAATTGGACTTTTTATTTCTATTTATTTACTTACTAATTAGTTGTTGTTTTTTATTTGATGTTTAGTTGTTAGGGGAATATTTTCAAAGAGGGAAAAGAGGAGAACTTTAACTTCCAGGGGTGGTGATTATGAATGGGGGAATCATATACGGCTGGTATTTAGACTTGTGGTAGCAGTTCATGTGGGAGGAATGCTGTAGTGCATCTGTTGGGGTTTACTTGCAGTGGTGGTGTTGTGTGCAGGGGGTATAAAAACAAGGTAAGCTGAATGTATCAGCATAGATCCAATGGGTGCCTTCAGAGCAACCCCCAAGCTCCAAACATAGTGACAAAAAGCAAAGCCTGCGCTCTCTCCAAACATAGTGACAAAAATCAAAGCAAAGCCTGCACTCTCTCCAAACATAGTGACAAAAATCAAAGCAAAGGCTGCACTCTCTCCAAACATAGTGACAAAAATCAAAGCAAAGGCTGCACTCTCTCCAAACATAGTGACAAAAATCAAAGCAAAGCCTGCACTCTCTCCAAACATAGTGACAAAAAGCAAAGCAAAGGCTGCACTCTCTCCAAACATAGTGACAAAAAGCAAAGCAAAGCCTGCACTCTCTCCAAACATAGTGACAAAAAGCAAAGCAAAGGCTGCACTCTCTCCAAACATAGTGACAAAAAGCAAAGCAAAGGCTGCACTCTCTCCAAACATAGTGACAAAAAGCAAAGCAAAGGCTGCACTCTCTCCAAACATAGTGACAAAAAGCAAAGCAAAGCCTGCACTCTCTCCAAACATAGTGACAAAAAGCAAAGCAAAGGCTGCACTCTCTCCAAACATAGTGACAAAAAGCAAAGCAAAGCCTGCACTCTCTCCAAACATAGTGACAAAAAGCAAAGCAAAGGCTGCACTCTCTCCAAACATAGTGACAAAAAGCAAAGCAAAGCCTGCACTCTCTCCAAACATAGTGACAAAAAGGAAAGGCTGCACTCTCTCCAAACATAGTGACAAAAAGCAAAGCAAAGCCTGCACTCTCTCCAAACATAGTGACAAAAAGCAAAGCAAAGGCTGCACTCTCTCCAAACATAGTGACAAAAAGCAAAGCAAAGGCTGCACTCTCTCCAAACATAGTGACAAAAAGCAAAGCAAAGCCTGCACTCTCTCCAAACATAGTGACAAAAAGGAAAGGCTGCACTCTCTCCAAACATAGTGACAAAAAGGAAAGCCTGCACTCTCTCCAAACATAGTGACAAAAATCAAAGCAAAGCCTGCACTCTCTCCAAACATAGTGACAAAAAGCAAAGCAAAGCCTGAACTCTCTCCAAACATAGTGACAAAAAGCAAAGCCTGCACTCTCTCCAAACATAGTGACAAAAAGCAAAGCAAAGGCTGCACTCTCTCCATAGTGACAAAAAGCAAAGCAAAGCCTGCGCTCTCTCCAAACATAGTGACAAAAAGCAAAGCAAAGGCTGCACTCTCTCCAAACATAGTGACAAAAAGCAAAGCAAAGGCTGCACTCTCTCCAAACATAGTGACAAAAAGCAAAGCAAAGCCTGCACTCTCTCCAAACATAGTGACAAAAAGCAAAGCAAAGGCTGCACTCTCTCCAAACATAGTGACAAAAAGCAAAGCAAAGCCTGCACTCTCTCCAAACATAGTGACAAAAAGCAAAGCAAAGGCTGCACTCTCTCCATAGTGACAAAAAGCAAAGCAAAGCCTGCGCTCTCTCCAAACATAGTGACAAAAAGCAAAGCAAAGCCTGCGCTCTCTCCAAACATAGTGACAAAAAGCAAAGCAAAGCCTGCACTCTCTCCAAACATAGTGACAAAAAGCAAAGCAAAGGCTGCACTCTCTCCAAACATAGTGACAAAAAGCAAAGCAAAGCCTGCACTCTCTCCAAACATAGTGACAAAAAGCAAAGCAAAGCCTGCACTCTCTCCAAACATAGTGACAAAAAGCAAAGCAAAGGCTGCACTCTCTCCATAGTGACAAAAAGCAAAGCAAAGCCTGCGCTCTCTCCAAACATAGTGACAAAAAGCAAAGCAAAGCCTGCACTCTCTCCAAACATAGTGACAAAAAGCAAAGCAAAGGCTGCACTCTCTCCAAACATAGTGACAAAAAGCAAAGCAAAGCCTGCACTCTCTCCAAACATAGTGACAAAAAGCAAAGCAAAGCCTGCACTCTCTCCAAACATAGTGACAAAAAGCAAAGCCTGCACTCTCTCCAAACATAGTGACAAAAAGCAAAGCCTGCACTCTCTCCAAACATAGTGACAAAAAGCAAAGCAAAGCCTGCACTCTCTCCAAACATAGTGACAAAAAGCAAAGCAAAGGCTGCACTCTCTCCAAACATAGTGACAAACAGCAAAGCAAAGCCTGCGCTCTCTCCAAACATAGTGACAAAAAGCAAAGCAAAGCCTGCACTCTCTCCAAACATAGTGACAAAAAGCAAAGCAAAGCCTGCACTCTCTCCAAACATAGTGACAAAAAGCAAAGCAAAGCCTGCACTCTCTCCAAACATAGTGACAAAAAGCAAAGCAAAGCCTGCGCTCTCTCCAAACATAGTGACAAAAATCAAAGCAAAGGCTGCACTCTCTCCAAACATAGTGACAAAAAGCAAAGCAAAGCCTGCACTCTCTCCAAACATAGTGACAAAAAGCAAAGCAAAGGCTGCACTCTCTCCAAACATAGTGACAAAAAGCAAAGCAAAGCCTGCGCTCTCCAAAAATAGTGACAAAAAGCAAAGCAAAGGCTGCACTCTCTCCAAACATAGTGACAAAAAGCAAAGCAAAGCCTGCGCTCTCTCCAAACATAGTGACAAAAAGCAAAGCAAAGCCTGCACTCTCTCCAAACATAGTGACAAAAAGCAAAGCAAAGCCTGCACTCTCTCCAAACATAGTGACAAAAAGCAAAGCAAAGGCTGCACTCTCTCCAAACATAGTGACAAAAAGCAAAGCAAAGCCTGCACTCTCTCCAAACATAGTGACAAAAAGCAAAGCAAAGGCTGCACTCTCTCCATAGTGACAAAAAGCAAAGCAAAGCCTGCGCTCTCTCCAAACATAGTGACAAAAAGCAAAGCAAAGCCTGCGCTCTCTCCAAACATAGTGACAAAAAGCAAAGCAAAGCCTGCACTCTCTCCAAACATAGTGACAAAAAGCAAAGCAAAGGCTGCACTCTCTCCAAACATAGTGACAAAAAGCAAAGCAAAGCCTGCACTCTCTCCAAACATAGTGACAAAAAGCAAAGCAAAGCCTGCACTCTCTCCAAACATAGTGACAAAAAGCAAAGCAAAGGCTGCACTCTCTCCATAGTGACAAAAAGCAAAGCAAAGCCTGCACTCTCTCCAAACATAGTGACAAAAAGCAAAGCAAAGCCTGCACTCTCTCCAAACATAGTGACAAAAAGCAAAGCAAGGCCTGCACTCTCTCCAAACATAGTGACAAAAAGCAAAGCAAAGCCTGCACTCTCTCCAAACATAGTGACAAAAAGCAAAGCAAAGCCTGCACTCTCTCCAAACATAGTGACAAAAAGCAAAGCAAAGCCTGCACTCTCTCCAAACATAGTGACAAAAAGCAAAGCAAAGCCTGCACTCTCTCCAAACATAGTGACAAAAAGCAAAGCAAAGCCTGCACTCTCTCCAAACATAGTGACAAAAAGCAAAGCCTGCACTCTCTCCAAACATAGTGACAAAAAGCAAAGCCTGCACTCTCTCCAAACATAGTGACAAAAAGCAAAGCCTGCACTCTCTCCAAACATAGTGACAAAAAGCAAAGCAAAGCCTGCACTCTCTCCAAACATAGTGACAAAAAGCAAAGCAAAGGCTGCACTCTCTCCAAACATAGTGACAAACAGCAAAGCAAAGCCTGCGCTCTCTCCAAACATAGTGACAAAAAGCAAAGCAAAGCCTGCACTCTCTCCAAACATAGTGACAAAAAGCAAAGCAAAGGCTGCACTCTCTCCAAACATAGTGACAAACAGCAAAGCAAAGCCTGCGCTCTCTCCAAACATAGTGACAAAAAGCAAAGCAAAGCCTGCACTCTCTCCAAACATAGTGACAAAAAGCAAAGCAAAGCCTGCGCTCTCTCCAAACATAGTGACAAAAATCAAAGCAAAGGCTGCACTCTCTCCAAACATAGTGACAAAAAGCAAAGCAAAGCCTGCACTCTCTCCAAACATAGTGACAAAAAGCAAAGCAAAGGCTGCACTCTCTCCAAACATAGTGACAAAAAGCAAAGCAAAGCCTGCACTCTCTCCAAACATAGTGACAAAAAGCAAAGCAAAGCCTGCACTCTCTCCAAACATAGTGACAAAAAGCAAAGCAAAGGCTGCACTCTCTCCAAACATAGTGACAAAAAGCAAAGCAAAGCCTGCGCTCTCTCCAAACATAGTGACAAAAAGCAAAGCAAAGCCTGCACTCTCTCCAAACATAGTGACAAAAAGCAAAGCAAAGGCTGCACTCTCTCCATAGTGACAAAAAGCAAAGCAAAGCCTGCGCTCTCTCCAAACATAGTGACAAAAAGCAAAGCAAAGCCTGCGCTCTCTCCAAACATAGTGACAAAAAGCAAAGCAAAGCCTGCACTCTCTCCAAACATAGTGACAAAAAGCAAAGCAAAGCCTGCGCTCTCTCCAAACATAGTGACAAAAAGCAAAGCAAAGCCTGCACTCTCTCCAAACATAGTGACAAAAAGCAAAGCAAAGCCTGCGCTCTCTCCAAACATAGTGACAAAAAGCAAAGCAAAGCCTGCGCTCTATGTGTAGGGATTATATTAGCCCATAGTGGTTACTGGTGGTGGAGATGTTATATGGGGTTCCCTTGGGTAAAGCATATACATTAAATAACATACAATTTACTTCTAATATCAAATGTGCTTCATTCTCTTTGTATCTTTTGTTGAAGGAACAGCAACACACTACTGGAAGCTCGCTGATCATATAAAGTAGGCCAATGAGAAGAGGCATATATGTGCAGCCACAAATCAGTAGCTAGCTCTCAGAAGCGTATAGCTATTTCTGAGTCTACCTAGGTATGCTTTCAACAAATGATAGCAAGAGAACAAAATTACTTAGATAATAGTTGTAAACAGTAAAGTTGTTTAAAATTGCATGTTTTATCTGAATCATGAAAGAAACATTTCAAGCCTAATGGTAGGCAAAGCTATTGAATCCAAGTACACGTATGATCCTAGTACCTTTATAGCAGCAGACAAGCTTAATAGAGTTGAATTAATTGATTACTGGGTACCACTGAGTCGATAATATACAACTAATTGCAGCAGATATACAGAAGTGTTTTTAATGTGAGTCAGGGCAGCAGGATATCTACAATACTTGCTGTCTTTTAAACAATTAAGAATAAAAGTTATTTTTTATTTTTATACATATATCTTTTTCTACTATATTCTTTCATAATTTAACCAGTGCATAGGAGCATGCTTTTCTTGACTTACCTGCTTTTGTTGGTTATGTCTCTATAGTTATAATTGTTGATTATGCTTAAAGGGACAGTACACTGTAAAATTGTTTTTCCATAAATGTATTTTAAATGACTTGTTATACCAACTGCAGAGTATAAAATATTTGAGAAATTGCATTTTCTGGTTTATTTGTGTATATGAAGTAGCTGGTTTTGTGCTTTGAAACCACAGCCTATTACAATGGGTTGAGCTTCAGGTAATATCAGATCTCATTATGTTATCACTTTATGTACACAGACTTGCTTCCTTATCTTATATTTGTCTGGAACACCAAAGCTCAATACATAGAGAGAACAATGGAAAATTATCATTTTATTACTTAACTATCCTGCCCCCCACTGAGGGTGTAATCTCTTCTGCTGGCTGTGTTTACTTAGGCTTGTCAATAGCATGTACGCCAGTATCAAAACTTTCAGTATAGGTTGGGGAACCACAGGTTAAATCAGCTATTTCAAATGCAGAAATATGAGTAAAGGAGCTGCTTGCAACAAATTTAATACACTCTGGCAGGTAGAAAGGATCATTGGGAATAATTTAAATGGGATAAAGTTTTTGGGTGAACTGTCCCTTTAAGCACTGCTCCTTAAAGTCCAAAAATACTTCCTGACAAGGCCCATAAGGAGTGATATAATTCCTTAATCCTATTACAGTTCCTTTTTTTGCTCACAATTTTAGATTTCATGTACCTTTAACAGAAAACTCTATTGCGAATCAGCAAAACTTTGCAAAGCCTAAGATACATTCATCAATTGAAAAACAAATCTACATTTAACTTGGTGAGTAAAGCAGTATCATCTAACAAATAAATATAAATGCTGTAAAATCGACATCTTCAGACAAGAAGTTTCAACTGATATAAATTATCTCCTCTGCAGGAATCTCTTTAAGGAAAGGTTACATTCTGATCATGCATAGCTACACCTTAGGAATGGTCACAAATGGAAGGTTTGATCTTCCAAAAAGGTTTTTCTCATACTGTGATTCGAACTAGCTTTTTCAAGGCTAGACCCAAGGCTACAGTTATTGCTGACATTAACCTTTGAAGAACAAAAGTAACATTAGATTAATACAGAAACCTTATAATTAAAAACATTTTTTTCAACTGCCTGATTATTTGAAAGCGTTCTAATCTATGCATTACATTAATTTTTTTTAGGCAATGTGTGCAGAAAACAAATCAAACAGACACAAAGATAAATAGATAGATGATAGATAGATAGATAGATAGATAGATAGATAGATAGATAGACAAAAAAGGAGATGTTTTCTTCAAACTCAAATTTTGTGAATATATTCCAAACGTTCTAAAAGTTATTAATGCCACTTCAAACTTTAATTTAAACAAAAGCGTGCTCTTTTTTGGCATAGCTTTTTGTAACTAAGGCACGACGGTGTCCCTTTAACCTCTCTGTGTCTCCATGGGGAACAGCTTGCTATGCAAAGAATGAAATTTAATGGAACAGAATGTATAATGTGGATCTGTACCCTCTCTCATGTGAAAACGAAGCCATGAAATTTTATTTGAGACTACCTGTTTTTTAAAGAAAATGTAGAGAAGGTTTTTTTTTATTCTTCAGTATACAAAAAACTTTTACACATCCCACCTCTTTCCAAGTTTCCTGTATTATATTGCCAAAAATGAATTAGTCCTAAGAAGGGACATTGGGAATATAATAAAGATCTGTATATGAAATCACTATGTTAATGTGTAAATAATTTGATAATTATCTACCCATTTCAAATGAATTCAAATTACATTTTTTTTTTCTTTCTTTTCTTTCCTAAGAAAAAAAGTAATGTTCATACTAATAAGTATAACCCCCCCAGGTAACAATATTCCTATGTTATCACAGTCACTTTATATAACCATTCACTTTTTTTATCTACTAGAGAAAGAAACAGTTATTAACATAGAGCTATTTTAAGAAATGCCTTTTGGCAACAATTCAGATTCTCTCCAAAGCTGGATACTGTTTGATCTCTGAGGTTTCAGTAAGTAAATATATGAAAGAATGGCAGCCAAAAAAAATAACAATAATAATCCTAATAATTTATGAATACATTTGATAGCCACATAAGCAATCATCATTTACCTTTTCAATGAGCTCAATAAAGTAATATTTAAAATTATACTATATATTCAAGCACAATTTTATAGAACTTTTTTTAAGAAGTTAGTAACTACTGACAGTGCCATAAAGTTAACTTCTTGATGAGGTGTTTCTTTTCACGGTCATTTGGTCAACATGACATAGCAACTGTCAAATGTCAAATGAATTGTGCCACATATACACATATATACAGAATTTAATGAACATTTTTTGGTAACATAAATATAAACATTTATTTTTCTTTGTTTTGTCTTGTATAAACTAGAAATTGTAATTTAAAAATGCAAAAAAACCCAAAAAAACCCAAGAGTAGTCTACATTTCTTCACACGTCCTATTTAAATGGAAATGATACCCAAATGTTGAAGCACTTGAAACTGATGCTGCACAGCTGTAAATAGCTGACTAGGAAATATCACCTGAACATCATTATGTAAAAAAGTAGGATATTTTACCTCAAATTTCACACTTCACTGTAAAGAGACTTTAAGCAGCCTGTCAGGATGCTTGTCCCAGGACAAGCTAGGAAGTTTGCACCTATCATGTGCAGGCACAGTCATGTTATTTTCCAATTCAGTATAAATAAGTTATATGAAATCTTATGAAATTTCAGTGAAATCTCATGAAATCACAACAAAAGCAAAACATTGCCTCAGCACTGCTGGTGCTGATTGACTTTTTTTTTTCCAACTTGCAGCTGGACAGCAGCTGAAGTATAACTGTTTACACATCACTTACTCTGGTGAGCTAAAGCATTTTTGAGGCAAAATATCTTCCTTTTTTACAGAGATGCTCAAGTGATATTTTCTTGTCAGCTTTTTACAGTTATGCTGCATCACTTTCAAGTGATTTCAAGTAATTTAGCATATGAGTATTATGTCCCTTTAATGCTAGTGAGCTTGGAAAGAAATCCCAATATTGGCCTAGATTACAAGTGGAGCATAAAAGTTTTAGCGTTATAGTGCGCTTAGCACTAACATCGCTGGAGTGCAATCCATAACTATCCCATTTTTAAAATATTACAAGTTTAAAGTAAGATGTTAGTGCTTGAGAGAAAACCTCAGGCTGCCCTCACTTTCCAAAGGTGTGTTAAAAAAATTAAATAAAAAAATAATAATAACGTGTTCATCACAAACTATTACACTATTTAACAGGGGGTGAGCAAATGAGAAGCAGTCAAATCACTCACTCATTGGCCATATATTAAATGGAGCAGAATTGGAGGGGGGCAGGAGTGCCAGTCTGACTACATATTTTTAGATCTTTGGAAGGAGATATTTTCTTCAAAAATAAAATGTTCTAGTAAAATAGAGCAGGGGTAGGCAAGCTATTATCTATGGGCCAAATCAGGCCTGCCATGTGTATTTTGTACAGCCAGCAAACTAACAATGCTTATTTTTTATTTTTAAATGCTTTTAAAAGATGAATATTTCATAACATGTGAAATTATATAAAATGCAAATCGGAACTCACATAACTTTGCATTGCTGCTCAACACACTATGGGGTAGATTTATCACAGGTCCAGCGAATCATGTCCGCTTGACCTTGCTAAATGCCGACAGCATACGCTATTGGCATTTAACATTGCACAAGCATTTCTAGTGAAATACTTGTGCAATGCTGGCCCCTGCTCACTCGCAGCCAATCGACCACTAGTAGGGGGTGTTAATCATCCCAATCATATTGGATCGAGATGATTTCAGTCCGTCACCTAAAAGGTGGAAGAGAAGTTAAGGAGCAGCGGTCTTACGAAAAGTAAGTGGCTCATTTGTTTTTCATGCATTCTGAATTTTGCAGATTAAAAATGTGTAAATTAGTTTTCTCTTGTACAAAGCAGCATAAGTTGCTCCGGAGCCCTTGCGGGGCAGGTTCCCACATGCGCAAATGTAAGAAGCAGTGGTCATTAGACCGCTGCTTTTTACACTCTTCGCCACCTCTGAGGTGGTGAAGAGAAGTCACCCCAAACTCGCTCACTCAGGGTGATTAGCAGACCTTCCTCTTGCGCAATTGGCCATGCAAGAGAAGTGACAGGCATTACACACTCATCTGAGTGTTTAATGATGCATACAGGCCAGCGCATAAACAGATCCGCTGCCCGTATGCAGCGAAGGCATGTGGACAACTTCTCAAGTTGAAAAGCTTGCCAGCTCGCCGCTTAATACATGGGGTCCAATATTTTAAATTTTGCATCTTTACTCTCAAAGTCTAAAATATTTACTATCTAGCCCGTTACAAAAACAACGTTTCTGACTCCTGAAATAGAGTATATTATCATAATTCTATAATGTCTATACAAATATTTAAGATGATGTCATACACTGCAGGGGTTTATTTTGTAATCATAAGATCAATTAAATTTTATATGAAACATATAAATGTTTAAAACACTCTCTTTAAAGTGCATGACAATATGTTTTCAGTTTCTGCAAACCTTTAAAAGTAAGATTGCATTCTTGTGTTTAATAATCCTCTACTGTAATTCTATCCGCAATGTGTGTATAATAGTGGAGATTTATAATCATCAACTGACCTCTCTTGGCATATTCACCCCTAACCTTCAGACAACTATAAAAATTGCAGCCAATTACAATTTACTCGCTGGGCCATTACTTATGGTTTCTGTCTGCCTGCACTCAGGCTTGGAATGTGATAACATGGTCAGAAATTAATGTAAAGTACAATGATGATGTCTATAAAATTAAAGAATTTGATATGTCAGATACTGTGCAGTATTGCTGACATTTGTAAATAATATTAATGTTTAAAACAGAGCAACATGCTTATTAAAATATATATATATTGTATAGGTTTTATAAATAAATGTAGTATGGTGTCCATATACATAATATAGATAGATGATAGCTAGATGATAGACAGACAGACATAGCTGTGTTTATACATAAGTGAAGTATTTTTTTTCTTCTATGATTATTTGTACAATCCTCTTAAATTTCCTTAGTCAAACAAACGATAGACTAGCACAGACACAGTCCAATAAAATAGATAGCTATAATGATTTTCAGTTTTCTGAACTTTGATATGTCAAGTTAAATTTTAGATTGGGGTCTATCCTTTTCTTAAAGGAACACTCAAGTCAAAATTAAACTTCAAGATTCAGATACAGCATGCAATTTAAAACAACTTTCCAATTTACTTCAATTAACAAAATGTGCACAGTCTTTTTATATTTACACTTTTTGAGTCACCATCTCCTACTGAGCATGTGCAAGAATTCACTGCATATACGTATATGCATTTGTGATTGGCTGATGGCTGTCACATGGTACAGGGGGAGTGGAAATAGACATAACTTTGC